>NW_019385129.1:172669-306749 GCF_000671375.1 Centruroides sculpturatus | reverse complement strand
GGCAAATTTAAATTTTCGCTAGTGCTGTGGCGCTGCAATCTTTGGCTATATCTTGGGCTACTCCAATATTTTTTATGTTTGTGTATGTGTTTTAGCTGGCAGCATTGTCACTTTTGTGTGGTGTTTTTCTGAGGACTGTGTATCATGCTGAATCGAACGTTTTTGATACTAGTTAACTTCTAAAGTATAAATTTTTTTTGTTTTTTATATTTTTAAATATATTTATTTTGTTTGTAAACAATAAAGAAATAATTTTTAACGATACAATAGCCACGATTATTATTTTTAAAAGTTTACATTAAGCTTAACATCGACGAAAATTCAACGCGAAGCGACACGCAACGGAGAAAAATTTCAACACGGGATAGGTTAATATATTTTTTCGTACATAATCGGTTATCCGAAAAATAAGTTATCCGAACAACCCCAGTCCCCAATTGATTCGGATAAACGACGCTCTACTGTAATTATATTTTAGCTCATTTGTGGTACAGTGCGGTGGCAGGCCGGATGAACTGGCCTGGTTTGCGGGCCGTAGTTTGGTGACCCCTGCTCTAGAAGATTCTTCAATGCCGAATGAACAATAAGAAGAAGAAGAAATACAGTTTTTTGGCGGATTTTTGCTTTTTTTCAATTGATTATATTTCGACAACTTTATTTAAAAATCTGAAATTTTGCACACTACCTAAGAAAGCAATTATCTAATTGTTTTTTGGAGGAGATGTTCAGAATTACTTTAAGCGTTTGGGGGCGGAAAAATCAACTCTTTCTATATACCGTGTATACAGTTAGTCAGTGACTTTTTACTTGGCGCGGAATCTCTGCCATGACTCTCTATAAGTCAGACACTAGTTAGTACGATTGCTGAAATTATGCTTAAAAGTTAAGGATTTGCAGAAGTCTATTATAAACGTCCCTTAGTTATAAAATTCCTGTTCACAAAATACCACAAAATTCAGAATAAAATTATCTATACTAATATTATAAAGAGGTAATGTTTGTATGTATGTATGTATGTAAGTTTGTTTGCAGCAGGTAATCTCCGAAACTACTCATCCGATTTCAAAAATTCTTTCGCCAATATTTAGAATGGAACCTCGGGGTGGACATAAGCTGTATATTATTCCGTTAAATATTCATATAAATTAAAAGATATCATCTAGGTTAAGGCTTTTATGTCCAACAGATGACGCTACGAGTACGACGCCCTGAGTTTGCTTTTCTGCGAGGCATTACGCTTTTCTGTGAAAATGAACTAAAGCAGATCATTTTCTATTTATATAAATAAAAATGTAATGTTCGTTTGTTCCTACCGATTCCTTTGAAATTTTAACACAACGTTGCATTCGAATGCGCACGTGTTTTTATATAATATAGAGGAGATCGGGGCAACTTCGGCATGCGGGGCAAGTTTGTCAAGCGCTTTTTTTAAAAAACAAATTAAAAGAAGACTTTGGTTATAGGTTAGGCAGTTGAGTTTTATTGGNTTTATATAAATAAAAATGTAATGTTCGTTTGTTCCTACCGATTCCTTTGAAATTTTAACACAACGCTGCATTCGAATGCGCACGTGTTTTTATATAATATACGTGTTGAAATCCCCCCCACTGGGGAGATGGTTAGGATTAAGGCTTACCGTAAAGATCTCTGCTTCTATTTATACTATTTTAGATGCGGTTTTTTGCGTTTTTGATTGCGTTTTAATAGGGTACGTCAACAGAATGTAAACTAAGAAGAAATTTTTCGAAAAATTTCCTCCCCCCCACGGGAAGTGTTATAAATTTATAATAGATACATTTTGAGCCACAACAACGCGTGGCGGGGTCTGCTAGTACAATATAAAAAAGCNACACTGAAAAGCGACAACACTGCACTAGTTCACACTACAATCAGTGTTGCCGAATCATTGTCTCCCTGCACCAGAAGTGACACAAAGAGCAACTCACGAAACCTATGACACAAAGTTTGCCATTTTCAAACTCTCAGAAATTATTTTCAATATTTTTCATTAAAATCTCACGACCCCAAGATTTCGCTAAGCGACCCATAGTTTAAGAAGCCCTGCTCTAGATGGAGGAGGATCTCGGAGGTATCAGAGCGAGGGGCAACTCTGTGAGGACGAACTTCTGGTGCAAGGATTTCTCTTGCAAACGATGAGCAAACGAACTCTCCTGGATGAACCAACCCTTGTTGTCATCAGTCCTTGTCTTTTATTGGAGATCCTCCCTCTTTTCATCCTGGCCCTTTTTTGTCAATGTTGCAGTGCTTATATCCAATAACAAGTTCTTGGTGACACATTCGATGCCTCATCTTGAAAGGGAAGTGACTCCACAGAGGGATAAAATCATATCCTTTACACTTTTAACAATCATGGGAAAAATTATAGCAAGTTTTAATTAATTTTTCTTTTCAAGTCAATCTCTCACTATTAATCTTATTTTGACACATATATTAAAGTATGAAAGACCAGATATGAATTAGATGAAGATAGAATATGATTGCTTATTGAAAACTCTGCAGAATATTTATATGCTAAATGTATGATTCCATATTAATACATTTATAATTGGGTCTTCCAAAATTTCTATAAAAATTATTTTGCATGAAAGATAGAATTTTCATCATTTATATCAATTAATATGATTCCATGATAATTTACTATGTAACAGTTCTTTAGACAGTAATTCTCTGTTTAATGTTATAAAGTCCAATCACCATTTTATAAAAACAATTTTATGTAAACCTGATTTACTTTATACCAGTTTATTGACCTAGTTCATTGTAGACGATATTATGGTAAGATACCAGCTTTTGCTCTGAGGGATATGGCTGAAATTCTGAGTTCATGATTTTTTGTGAATTATACAGATTTTAGTCATTTACTATTCTTCATTCATACTGTCATATGTGAACTACAATGATACTTTTATGGTTCTTGGCCTATAAGTAATGACTAAAATTGAGGCTGTGAGACAACACAATTCAAAGGGGTCTGGGTCATAATCCTGAATGTTGAAAATCCCAAAACACCTAAAACATCAGTTTTCGATGAGAAATTTGTTGTCCATATATGAGTGCATGTGGAATGGATTTCCGCATATGCAAAACAATGTAGATGCAAGGTCCAGAAGATGGAAAAAAATTTAATGGGGAATGCTCACATTGTTATATATTGAATCATTGAAGAATTTTAAAAAGAGGAATGTCTTGTAGAAAATGAATATGCATGCCCTAAATGGGAAAAAAAGCAGATATTTATCACAAAACAAGACTTCAAAATGTACTTAATGATCGTGAAACTTGGGCAACTTTTGTGGACTACCTTCATGAAATTGCCCGTAATCTTCCCAATGTAATATGCTTTTGTGTGGTTTTTTTATTTTCTTCCCTATTATTTAAAATTTTCATTATTGATTTTTATTATTTATAATTCTATATATTTGATTTTAGGTAATATGTATTAATGTAATAATAGTCAATATGTATGTGTTATATAAAATACAAACATATTGACTATTACTGTTATCAAATATTTTATTATGTAAAAGAAGCTACGAAGTGTTCTATCACATGTTTCTCAAATAAATTTCGTTTAAATATGTAAATAAATGTCTTTTAAAGATTTATTTTTTTTTTCCAGAATCATAATATTAAGATTTTAATTTTTAGTATTGGGATTTTTTGGGGGGTTTGAGGTTTGGACCTTTTGGGATTACAGCTTTCAGGATCATGATTGGCCTTGAATTCAAGGTATGTTAGGGTCTTGCATACACAATATTTAATACTGAAGATTTGTTAATCTTCAAATGGAGCATTATCAGTATTATTTTCACAGTGCCAAATGCATTATTTAAACTACATTTCAAGACAATATTGTATAGTAAATAGTATTCCTAACAGAATGATTGAAATAATTACTGTTTTATTTTTCCAGTTCAAGATGACTTTATAAAGAAACATGAATTTTTTAAATCACTTACTTTTTTGCATATATAATAATTTCACTGTTTATGATCATTCAAGTATTATTCAGTCATTTCTACGCTGTGCTTCATTTGAAATAAAATACTAGTAAACAATTGTTTATTTTTTCTTTTTACCCTTGTCTTGAGAATCTTTTTATATGACATTTCCTTGTTATATTGCACATATCGAGATGAACCAGATAAGTAAGGCACCAGATGACATGACATGACATAACCAATTAGCTATTTACTTGTTTTGTCTATTTTCGCTCTCTGCGTTGACTTGCTTTATTTGTAGTTGTATTCTATTTATATATTGTGATAGTTTGAGGTCAATGATTAGAATAAGATAATATTTCTTTTCCACTAGAATCTATTTAATTAACCAATTATTTTAAAAATTATTGGCTGAAACAATTTTATGTTTTGAAATAAAAGCATGATATATCCAAAAGAGTGATATAATGAGGTAATTTTGTCTTTTAAAAAAAGCATTAAATGAATAAAAATTGTCTAATAATGGTATAATACATGTGAAAGTTGTAATAACCAAAAGTAATATTTTTTTGGCAAATTAGATAGTAGACTCATTAATTCTTATTCAGAGGGATGATCTTAAACAGTTCAAATTAAAAGGAGACCATTTCTAGATGCTACACAAAAAAGAAAAAAGAAAGAAAATATGATTTTAACAACACATTAACACTTTATAGAAAACAGAATAATGTTTAATAAATGAGAAATACAAAACTAAAGATACAGTAGAGCATTCACTGGAATGAAAAAGAAAAACCAAATCCTTTATCTTCAAGTACAGTACATCAACAGCGTGGTTCATTTAATTCTATACTTGTTAGTGCTGTTGGATTTTATTCCACTGGACTCAACCTTGTTGATAATGGCCACTTTGGTTATCAAGTCTAAAGCTCTGTATTGCCCATGAGAAGCCAGGTGAGAAAGCACCACAGAGTGACCATAAACTATTCTAATCATATGCTAAATCATTTGAAATGTTTTAAAATTAATTTATTAATTTTAAATTCAGTTTTTCCATTTCAAAAATGGGAAGACAATGTTAATATGCTAACATGTGCACTCAATTTGAATAAACAGGAGGCAACAATAGAGTTCTAATTATCAAAAATTTTACATTGATTTAAATAGGAATTGGACAGGGACTAGTGTCCAGTTCGAACTAAAAGGAAATTCGAATTATAAGAGTTTGAATTAACAAGAGTTTACCGTATTAATATATTATTGCTATTATAGTAAGTTTTGAAGCTAATTTTATTATCTTAAATGTTTAAGAACTTCTTTATTTAAAAACTTATGATTGATAATAACAACTACTACTGTGTGTTGCAATTTTTTGTATATCATCAATGTAACAAGACATTGAGTTTAGGTAAAACTTTGTTTTGGAAACAATCTGTCAAGAAAAATAAGCCATGTAAACATGTTTCATGAATACACAGTGCAAAAAAACACTATTTTATCATTAAATTTGAAAACTCCAAAATTCATTACACTTTTTCTTCTAATTTTGATTAGGGAGAGTGGGGATAGTTGTGACAGTTTTTACTATTTTCTATATAATGTATATACATTATATTAAAAACTGTCACATATACTAGCTGCACTTTTAAAACAAAATTATATGCATTGTGTACCTTATTGTGTCCCTCATTATATAAGCATAAAACCTTTAATCATGTTTTAAATAGGTATGTTGTGGCAGTTTTGAATGTGTCCCTCATTGCATGTCACAACTAGTTCCAACCTCTGCTTTTTTCTGTCTTTGTAACTCCATCATCATATTGCTACCATAGCATTCTGTAAAACAACGCCCGAAGAACTGTTGTCCACAGATATAAATCAATTTAAACTTATCTCATCGTATGATTGAACAAAACCTACTTAAAACTATCAACCAAATTTTAATTTTTGACCCTAATAACATATTACTTAGTATAACTTCAATGCTATGCAATATTCTTTTTCTAACTTCACATGCAATATTAAGACAGATACATAGAATGTTGCAATGGAGGCATTCAGTATTATCAGCCTCAAGAAAAAGTTATGAGCCTCGTCACTACTTGACTTGGTCACAACTAGTTTCACTCTTTCTATTCTCTAAGTAAGTGTCAAAAGACCAATATAAGTTTTTATTACATTGGTAGAAATTAAGATCTTACTATTCCTAAGTTTTAAGGAGGATAGATAGAAAGTGTTACTTACCTAAGACAGTGCAATACTTAAGGTCAGTTTGAAGATTCCTTAGTTTGACAATGGTTATAAGAATTTTAATGTTTCACGGCAGACAGCAATATAGTCTACCATCAAGCACGTTAACAAGCCAATAAATAATACAAATATCTCGATCTGAGTTTTACGCAATTTTAAATCGTCGCATTTAATTTGAAAAAGTTTTTGTACTATATTGGCGCTGGCCCGTTTACCGACTGCAAATAACAAAAACCGTGCGAATAAAAGTAGTGTTATTTCCCTCGTAACTCCAAACTCAAAGGTTAATTCGTACGGAAATTTGTTCATGAAATATAATCAGTTTGTATTGTACGGTCGTATTTTTTTTATTAATGTTCACATTTAATGGTCTATATGTTTTTGAATTCTTTTTAGCAAGGAGAAAGGGTCTATTTTAAACATAAAAAAATCCATTTCGTCATCGACTGCTAAAGAAATTTGTTTTTGGATAGGATAGAAAATACATGTTAATTATTTTTATTATAACTATACGAAATTAAAGGCGTGAATTATTTCAGGAATTAAACAAACGACAGGCTCAACTAGATCAAGCTCACAACATGCTGCTTCACCATCACGAAATGACTCAAGAATTAGAATATCGCCAGCAACGAGCGGTGCATCAGTTAAAGGAAGAACAAGTGCGAAAACAACATCAAACGGAACTGGCAAACCAGCAGGAATATAATTCCCGTAGAGAAAGAGAATTACGTAAGAAACACGCACTGGAAGTCAAACAACAACCAAAAAGTTTGAAAGTAAGTTACGTCTGTTATTTTAAAAAGAACGGTAAAGATCTGTAATTAATAAATCGATCGAAACTCTAGTACGACGAAGCCCTTACGTAATAATTTAAAAATTCTTCTTGCAGCAAAAAGAATTGCAAATACGTAAACAGTTCCGAGAAACCTGTAAGATTCAGACAAGGCAGTATAAAGCGTGGAAAAATCAAATTTTAGCCTCCACTCCCAAAGAAGATCAGAAAAACGTCATCAAGAAGTTGAAAGAAGAACAGATGCGTAAGCTCGCTATTCTAGGAGAACAGTACGAACAGAGCATCGCAGAAATGCTACAAAAACAATCCGTAAGTATAGGCATTTCCCTCTCTCACAATTTTTAACTTGGATAGCGAACAAACTCGTAACCGTTTGCGTGTTTTCCTACGGAACTTTTAACCAATAATTGAACGTCGGATTTCGGAATACTTCGTTTCTAGATTAACGAAGGTTTAAACGTCCCGTCCGCCTAAAAACGGATAGTCACGCGTCTTTGGAATAGGACTTTGTCGCAATTTTTCTATAACTAATTCCCGGTTGAATTTTTTTCCTTCTCAGATAAGATTAGATGAGTCTCAAGAATTAGAATATCGCCAGCTTAAAGACCAGTTGCAGCAGGAGCTGGAACTCCTGACCGCCTTCCAGAGTAAAATTAAAATGCAGGCCGAAGCTCAACGAAATCGCGAACGTCGCGAATTAGAAGACAGAGTTTCCATGCGCCGGGCTCTGCTGGAACAAAAAGTAAGTACCACAGTTTTTCTTCCGTCTTTTAAAAGTACGAGGCCGTCCGTTATTTAAATTTTTGCATATATCGGACGTGCGATATCCGCGCCGCTAAAGCACAACTGGACGCATTTGGGGATTTTTCCTCTCCGGAGTTGTACGAACGGCAAACGACATTCCTGGAAGTTGGGGAGTTAAGGACGGCAGGGGCCTCTACTGGCTCTCTCCATTATGGTAAAAGTTCTCCCGGTTAATAAAAAGGGGCGCGGGGCCGTCACTTCCAGGCCATTTTCTTCCCGAACAAATACAACTACGTACGCAGTTAGAAATATCATTTCTATACCGTGTTGAGTACTAACGCGGCATTTAAAAAACTATCTACAGAGCACAGTGTGTAAATCTGGCTATCTAGGGGAAAATTTTTTGCGGCAAATATAAAGCATTATTGTTCGTTTTTTGCATAAGTTTTGCTAATAAAATACTAATATGATTAATTGTATAAGTTATTTAAATAATTTTAATTTTCTTTAAATATATTACACACACAAATACAGTATGAATCTGCTAAACTTGCAATCTTTATATGACTAAAAATAAGTAACAGATAAGTAACACACCGCTATTTAATATTGCGTTTAATCCTAATAAAATCTCCATCCTGAAAAGTAATAAGTAAGAAAAGACATTAGCATGCGAGCAAAAAAGAAGGATCGTAAGTGTAAAGTAGAATACGAAAACATTTAGTCGTAATCACTAACCTACACTGCATTCCTCTTATTAGTCAACAGAATTTTCTCGTTCTCTAATAAATTTAGCAATAGGGGGGGGATTCGTTTTTAACGTTTGTTTATACGAGATGCTGCCCAACTGGCCGTAAATGGATTCGAGGTGACGAGAAGTCCGGCCGACCGGTCCAAATTTCCATATCTTCTCGATGTTTTCTAGGTAAATAGTTTCTAAATTGTCTATTACGTTGGTTTCTCGCCTGACGGGCTTCTTCCGAGCGTTGCCCAATTGAGAGAATGCCGGCTTCAGTAACATCCTTTCCGTCAAATAAATTTGTACCTAGGCCGGCGGGCATGGCATACCTTGCGTAGTGTCGGAGGCGTTGGCTTCCTTAATTTAGACTGATGAATTGTTTTTTGTTCTTGTGTTACAATACGAAACTACGATCACTAAGTTTTGGCTCTACTATGGAGAACTTATCACACACTATTGACGCTGCCGGAGTAATCACACGGAAATCGGTAAACACGGGTTAATTTATGACAACGGTATGCATTTCGTATAGGTTGTATGTTCTCTCTTCAGTCCTATTTGTTGATGGATATATGGGCGTCTACAAAAATACAAGCGGTTTTTCGTTAAACATTTGGGTGTTGGATTAAATGCATACCGTGGTCAAATAAAACCGTATCCGTATGATTACTCTGGCAACGTCAATAATGTGGGATAAGTCCTCCGTAGAGCCAAAACTTAGTGATCGTAGTTTCATATTCCTTGATTTAAGTTCTGTGGCTGTATTCGGTTCTTGGCGGGAGGCGTTTTTGTTTTTTGGACTTAAGACCGAGCGTCGAAATGCTTCGTTGGTCGGTCCGGTCCAACGGTGGGACGGCTTTAAATATATCGTGAGGAAATGTAACACTTTTGACCAGCCAAAACGGATAAGTATGGAAGAAGCGTTATCGATGCCCGGCGACTTTTCTCGTTTGCATTTAATTTTTTGGCAAACGTTCCTAATTATAGTATCTATTTTGTGCAGCTTAAAGAAATTTCGAAATTTGCTCTCCCCCTTTCTCGAGGGACGTACAGTACAGTACATAATCCTGGCTCGAGCTTAGAATTCTTTGGATTTCTATCCAGTATGTCGAAAAGGGCCTTACGGAAAATCGAGACATTCTGCAAAAAGGAAGGTTCAATATAATTCTTTTATAATTTTAATAATCATATATTGTAGTCACAAAGCCGAGTTAAACGAAATACTAAACTAAAATCTTAGGTAAGCTTGAAAAAGAACTTTCAGTTCGAACGAAAATTACTCACAAGATCTTTTCGATTGGACGAAACCTAATTTAGAAGAAATATCACCACCGGTAATAAGGAAAACGTGTGTAAATTACGATTCGAACATGCGATAAACTCTGAATGTGGCTAGGGGTGCACACCCGTCGAACCGGCCGGGCGTAGTAAAGTGTCACGTGCAGAGCTACGCGTGCCTACTGCCAGTCGGGTTAAATTTAGAGGCGCACCTCCGCCACTCTTAGCTTTTCGAGGAAAGTTAACTCCGTTCCCGGAGGCTACGGGCATTCTACTATCGAGATATGATATAAATTAACACTCGAGTTGGGTTGAAAAATTGAATTTTTTCACCCGATTGCCAGATTTACACACCGTGCGGCTACCAGAATATTCGGAGGCAATGCAAACGATTCTCCTTTTTACTTTTTCGACTGTTTCGAATACAAAAGAAGGGAAAATGTCAGAGGGCGAAATTGACACGATTCCAAAATCATGCCAACTTCGACCATCTGACATTTTTATAAAACTCCATATTTTGAGACGTCCCAATCCACAAAAATGGAAAAGAAATCCTCGAATATATGCGTGTGTGTTGGCCTCTGTATCGCTTAATATTTCGTGACGAGGTAAATGTTAAGAAACGAAATTTGACACGGTGGCTCCGCATACGAGAGGCACGGGTACTATTAAAGTTTGGTAGTGAAAGATCGCGAGGGGTAGGTCTTAACGAAGATTTTATTCGTTATTAACATTTACACTTTTTCGTAATACTCGTCCCTATCCTCAAAAGCGAGTCTTTTGCCGTTTTATAGTAATTAAAAAAATTATAACAAAATCCGATAACAGATGGCGCCACACGCAATTTTAGTTTTTGCTTAAAAATCAACAGCCAGAAAAGTTGGCAGATTTTTTCTGTTTACGATAACCGAGGGAGCCGTTTCGCTGAGCGTTTGCCGTCCGGACGTTCCACTCGCGCCGTGGGTACGGGGCCAACTTAGCAATTACGACGCTCTCTTTTAAATACGTACATAAATTTTAACGGAAAGATGGGGAGCTCGGACCCGATACATTTAACGACTAAAAGTAAAATAATCGACAGTCCGAAACAAAGAATGTTTTGTTTTCTTGGCCCCGGCGAAAAAGAAAAGGCCAAAGGCGTCCCGGTCGGTAAATGTAAGAAAGCGGAATTGATTTTGTCGGGCCCGAAGAAATGACTAACCGAGGCTTTGTCGCAGATGGAACTGGAGAAGCAGCAGTTCCAGGAGGAGCGAGCCGAGCGCCAGAGACTTCTGATCGACCGCCAGGCCCGGGAGATCGAGGCCTTCGACGAGGAGAGCGCCCGACTGGGTTTCAACGCGGCGGCCATCGCCGAAGCCTCCCAGGAGCCCCTGAGCGAAGACGACATCAGCATCTCGGGAAGTTCGCTCAGCCTGGCCCACAGCAACAGCGCCAGCTCTTTCACCCACACCGCGCTATAGAGGACCCGGGCCCCTGCGTTCTCGGCCTCCGGCTTCTCGGGCCCCGCCCGACGACGTTTCCGCCCGCGGCGCGCGCCCGGCGCCGGCCGTCCCCTCCCGCCGGCGCGGCGGCGCGCGGGCGCCGGAAACGAAAGAATGCGGCATAGAATCTCCGGGCAAAAGTTCCTCCGTCGTCGCGGGCCCGGGGCCCGGCCGGTCCCGCATCCCTCCACGCGCGGGCGGAGAACATCGGCCTAGGTAATCGCCGCGCGGAATAGCCAGTTTAGCCGTTAGGCGTCGCATCTTCCTACCGCCCGGGATCCGGGGCGGAGGGGAGCGGCGGACGGATAGAGTTTCCCGTACTTTTGAAATTCGCATTAAGAAATAGCTTGGAATTTACTCTCGCCCACTTCGTGTTAACACTAAATTAGCAGGTTTTTTAATTATTTTTACCGGCCTCCGAGTCTAGCCTTCTCCCCGCCCGGGCCCGCCACCTTCCGGTCGATTAATCGTATTGTGTAGGATTCGATTAAATGTATTTGTGTCGACGGCCCGAAAATAGAATTATTCGTAAGAAAAACTGTAAATTGGAAGTTTTCATCGAACAGAAGTTATATACATTATGTACTTCCGTGTGTAAATAGCACTGTACAAATAGGCCGGAGTCCACCCGGCTCCGGTCGCCGTGTCGATTGTTCAATAAAAATTTTAAATTGTACCCTTGTGTAATAATAATCGTTGCTTCGAGTCCGTGACTGAAAAATTGTCGTTTTCAAATAAAGTAGATAATTTCAAAACACCATTTGGTTCTTAAATTCGTTTCGGCCCGCCGCGGCAGTTCGGGCCGTAGAAAAGGTTCAAAAAATACTGTCACAGCGTTCTCAATAGACTAAAACACATCAAATCGCCATACCAAATAGTTTTTAATACAATGGAAAATCTTATAACTGCGCACATTAAAAATCAAGTAATACACGATTTAAGCATTTTTACAGTTTTCAAAAATATACTTTTGCTTTATTTTTCGAGGGGCGGCTCAAGGATGGAGCCGCCCCTCGAAAAATAAACGCGTCCCTGCGGTGGTACGCGTCGGTACGGTGCGCGCGTAAATACGCCGTACCGACGCGTCTGTCTCTCCTCCCTCCTCCGAAACTGAAGTTTTAGAGGCGGGAAAGGAACCCCTTGCCTCTAAAACGTTTAACCTCTAAAACGTAGTTTGTGGACTGAAAACATACTTTGAAAGTTTTCATTTCAATTAGTTATTAATTTAAATGACTAAAATTTAAAAATAATCTTATCAACCCATCCTAATCTATACTAATATTATAAAGAGGTAATGTTTGTAAGTATGTAAGTTTGTATGCAGCAGGTAATCTCCGAAACTACTCATCCGATTTCAAAAATTCTTTCACCAATATTTAAAATGGAACTTTAGGGTGGACATAGGCTGTATATTATTCCGTTAAACATTCATATAAATTAAAATATATAATCGAGGTTAAGGCTTTTATGTCCAACAGATTGCGCTACGAGTACGACGCCCTAAGTTTGCTTTTCTGTGAAAATGAACTAAAGCGGATCATCATCTATCTATCTATATAAATAAAAATGTAATGTTCGTTTGTTCCTACCGATTCCTTTGAAATTTTAACACAACGCTGCATTCGAATACGCACGTGTTTTTATATAATATACGTGTCGAAATTCCCCCCACTGAAGGGAGATGGTTAGGATTAAGGCTTACGGTAAAGAACTCTGCTTCTATTTATACTGTTTTAGATGCGGGTTTTTGATTGCGTTTTAATAGGGTACGTCAACAGAATGTACACTAACAAGAAATTTTTCGAAAAATTCCCCCCTAAGGGGAAAGTGTTATAAATTTATAATAGATAACATTTTGAGCCACAACAACGCGTGGCGGGGTCTGCTAGTATATTATTATTATTATTAATTAAGCGCAGAACCCAAACGGTTAGGAGTTGAAATTTGGTACACGGGGTATGGCATGCAAATGCACACTAAAGAAATTTTTGGAAATTCCTCCTGCGAGGAGAGGGAGAAGGTTAATAATCATTTTATTATAAATAACTTATTTCTGTATAAAATTTTAATTTAATTTAATTCTCTATAAAATTAATTAAATTTAATTCTCTATAAAATTAATTAAATTTAGTTTAGATGCATAACTTTCTTATCATTACTTATCGACACTTGAAGATCTACTTTACATAGCTCGAGCTTTAAACTTTCTCAAACTTTATATACTTTCTTTTATCCTCATCTAATTTTAATTTATAAAAATGTTAACTTTGATGCTGCTGTTTGCAGTTTGTGTAATGCGTGTGAATATAGAAAATTAAATATATTCTTATTTTAACAAGTACAGTAGAACCTCGATTATCCGGATTGTTCAAAATAAACAAAAATTTTACGAATTTGCTGATTTGCACTTGGCGAATTACGACACTGTTTATATACGTGATGAAATGCATAACTTTTTTTGTTTCAACAACGTCTCACCCGGCACAGTGGCCGTAAACTCTTAAATATATTTTGCGTTGTGATAAAAATATAACTTGACATACGTATTTATAAATAATTTATTTTCAAATTACATCATTTCTATGACCAAGGGAGGCGTAAGGCATGGGTGACGTGGGCCACCGTCTATGCCTCGCGGTCCGAAGAGCCTCGCGTTTAGAAGGTTTATGCATTACTTAAAAGCCGCGAACGCGACGAAAAAATTTTACTCGTCATAAAACGATAAATAGTTTGTCAAATTTTTATTCATAAAAATGCAGTTTCGACTGCTTTTTATTTTATAAAATCTGTCTTCTTGCGCCACCAGAGGGCCTTTTAAACAATAGGTAGAGTGTTAGCGTTGGTCAGTAGTAGTACAAATTCTCGTATACGAACGTTTGTTTCTTGAAAATTTGAACACGATTTAAATACAGTATTTACTTTTAATATTACCGATATGTCATCGAAAAGAAAACGTGCTGTACTATCATTAAAAGACAAAGTATTTGTTTCGATTATCCGGACGACCTTCATCCCCAATTAGTCCGGATAATCGATGTTCTACTGTATCTCCAAATTTCTTCTCTAATTTTGCATTTCGAGACTAAATAAATTTATCCTTGGACTGTATCATGAACAATTAACATAATAGGTTTCAAAATAAAAAAAATTAAGCTATTTAAAATATGTAATTATCTTACCATCTAGTGGTTACTCTGACATATATTCTATTTGAGATTATTAAAAGAATTCCGTGGCTCCAACTCCAAGAAACGAAGTTTACTGCACGTATGAGAACGAAATTATACCGTGACCACGGAACCAATATGGCGGCTCCAGAAGGAACAATGGTGCCCCGACCTTTTATATATCGAATGTTTTAAAACGCCATCTATTGGCAAAAGTGCGAAATTGCAACTGGCCACCACGCTTATCACCGCTAGCAGTGCGAACGATATTCGCCTAGCTTTTGCGCCCTTCGCGTCCAGTGTAAATCGCGCATTACCCTAAAGCTTAGTTCACACCGAGCGATATTCGCTGGCCAAAGCGAAAGCGAAAGCGAAAATCAGAACGAATAACGCGTCAGTCACGACGTGGTTTCCGGCCAATCGGTTCGAAGTTCGGAACCGCGCTTTTTCGCTAGCGAAAAAACTTCGCCACCAATCTTATTTCCGCTAGTTGTCACGTGGATCTCGTTGTTTTCGAGATGGCTACGAACTTTCTCACGAATAAAGTAGATGTTTGTAATTCACGGTTTTTAAATATTTCTTTCATCCAGCATCGTTTTCTTTTTGACGTATCTCTTTTTTTTCTCAATAAATAAACAAACATGGTTAAAGACAGAATATCGGGAGCGGCCATTTTGTTTTTCGAGATGACGTTTTCTACTGCTTGCAATGATTGGCTGCTTAAAATTCGCAATTGCTTTTGTCATTCGCTTTCGCTATTCGCTCAGCGTGAACTAACCCGAACGGATTCGGGTGCACACTGCGACGGCGGCCGCGTTAATTTTGCCAAGAACGAGCGAAATATTTAACGAAAAATAATTTTTACCGTCATTTTAGGCCACCGAGTGCAAAAATTAATCTCCAAATATATTTCGATTTTTCGCCGACGTTTCGTACGGTGGCCCGTCCGGGCGTACGACGTAGGCTACTTATTGGGCTGCAATTTGAAAAAAAAATGTAACCTATAAATTCCGTCTGTCTGTCTGTCCATAATCTCGAACGGAGTTAGAAGACGAGATCAGATATGGAAACCTTAGGGGTGGGAGGCCCCGATTAACTATATACTAGGGTTTCTCTAACGGGATCACAGCTGTTTTTTAACCCAGGAAATCCCGCAAATTTCTTAAATGTTCAATTTTTTCTTATTTTGTGGTAAGGTTGAGGAAATTTTGCAAATAGAAAGTATAATTAACTCATAATATTAACATTTTTCAATAACTTTTTCATTGAACTAGCCAACATCCCACCCCTTTGGGTCAAATTTCTGCTCATGGAACAACAACTCAAGGTATTTATCAGCACGCGATCAAATGTAAACTCTCTCTCGTGGTTAGGGACCCACAATGATGGTCATAATGGCTATAATTTGAATCCTAAGCAATAAATACAAATGTCTGCTTAGTTTTTTAAATTTTTGCTTGTTATGGCATATCACGGGTCTTCAGTAATCAATACGTAGCCTATTCGTGACAGGACTCTGAAAATTCTTTGTCAGAATCTGGAATTGTGTTTATGCTGTCTTCATTTTTAACCATGCCCAGTAGCTTCGATTGTGCAAATTGGACAAGGATACAAAAGATTTCTACGTAATTCAAAGGTAATTTTTATTATATATTTTATACAGCATTATTATTATTTTGGAGGTTGCAGAACGTATTAAATTGCTTAGGCCCTATATCATTCGATTTCAAGATTCATTTTATAATTAATTATTTTTAACATAAAAAATGAAAAATTATTATATCCTGGGAAACAGATCAATTTTCTCGAAATGCCGGGAAATGAGAAACCCCACTTTATACTAAATTTCGATACAAACCGGAAGTCACGTTATTTCAATTCGTAAATTTCCCCCGAAAGGAGTTAGCAAGATTCGTGTCGTCGCACATCTAGCAACAGTATTATCAAAGTATGATGTGCAGGGGCGAACCACTAGTAATTCGAGGCGGAGAGCATTTATTTTTAGCTAAATATATTAAAAATTGCAGCCTAGCATTGTTACCGTGTCACATGTTTTTAATAATTATATTATTACGTCAAGACATATGACGATGACGTCTGGTATAAGGCAGTTTTTTTCAACCTGTGGGTCGCGACCCTCAGGGGGGTCGCGAAGCCTTACCCGGGGGGTCGCGGGTAAAAGAAAAAGACAAGTGTTTGTAGGTCCTACACTATATTAAAAAACTAGAATTTCGGCGAGAAAGCTGTATCTGTTTATTATACAGTACAGTTGGTTTTTTGATTGACATTTAGGTGTGAATGATGGGTTTCGCCAGGGAGGGGCCTGAAAATGATAGCCGAAAAAGTGCTGAGCTGACCTGTAAAAAAAAGTAATAAGTAGAAAAGTGGAAATTAAATACTGTCGTCCTAAAAAAAAAAGGTCAACAGCACTCTGAACCCAATGTTCCTATGAGAGGGAAGTATCATACCATACGTGTCATAAGTTATTGTCGATCCTTCTTAAATTCTCATTTTAGTCAACAATAATTTCTCTCAACAAAAAGAAAATTAAATACATAAATTTTAAAATCACTGATATAGTTTTAATATCGCCCTAGGGGGGTCGCCAGAACTTTTTAACTTGTAAAGGGGTCGCGTATTCAAAAAGGTTGAAAAACACTGGTATAAGGATAGGTTTTATTCTGGGACCGATGTTCTCGATACGCCTTTAGAAAAATCGTTATAAAATGTTTTAATTGGTATAAATTTCAGCCTTTGTTATTCTGGGTAACACTCTGAATGAAAATCATTAATTTCCAAGGAATTTTATCCTGTTAAGCATAAAATTAAGCCGTAAAACTAAAGTAACTCAATGGGAACTTTGACCCAACGACTCGGAAGTTTGGCCGGCACCTCACCGATAACCAGAAAGGCTTAACTTTAAAATTTGAGATTTCTAGACCCGGTAGTTCTTTCTATACGAGCGTCAGCTACGTCTGATAAAGAAAATACTGCGTTTTTGCCGATTTTTGCACCTTTTCTTATATAGAAGATCTTGAAATTTTGCACACTACCTAAGAAAACAATTATCTTTCGAACGAGATATTCGGAATTACCATAGTTTCTCGGAGGGCGGAGAATCGACTCAGAAAATCGGTAGCGTTGATTCCCGTATATGTAAAGTCTGTGGCATTTTTACTTGGTAGGGCATTGCAAGTTTTAATCATAATTTTAGTTTATTTCATTTGAAATGTATGCTCTTCGCCGCAGATTAGTAGTGTGTTTTCCCCCCGTACATCGTACTTTTCCCGTTAGACGAGTTAGCAGTAGTGTGGTGTCGATCCTTTCCGGGGAATATTTTTGAACGGAGATAACGTGGCTTCCGGTCTAAACCGGATGTTTAGATATAGTTAATCGGGGTCTTCCGTCCCCAAGGTTTCCGTATTTGGTCTGGTCTGGTCTCGTCTATCTAACTCCGTTCTCGAGATTAAGGAAAGACGGGCAGACAGTGGGAATTTAAAAGGTTTACAATTTGTTCAAATTGGAACCCGACCGACACCCAATTCGGAAAACTTGGTAACGCTAAAGATACCGAAATATGTAGGAGTGTTCCGTCTAAATTTACTGACCCGCGACCATGGGATTTCGTACGGCCATCCGTATGTGTGGATACGCGCGAACTCCATCTAGAAGCCGGCGATAGGAAATGGCAAACGAGAGCCTATCGGACGGAGTTCCACGGCTTCCCGTATCTTAGCCGTAGGTAAAGATTTTTTGTTAAGTCCTGTATCCTTTGGCGTTTCCGCACGTGGGCACCAGACTTAAGAGGGCGAAAGGATGAGGAACGATTTTGTTTACGCACGGCGCGATTCGACTATAAAATACATAAGGTCAAACGTGAAATTAGCTTGGACGGAACTTCGGTTAACTTCACTAAATACGAGACAAATGTATTAAAGCTTTTATGCAAGATTTAGGTCGGATCTCGGCTCCCGTAGCCGAGCCCCACCTGCCATACGACGTGGAGTAGCCCGCCCTTAATTTATACTCGCTACGTACTTTATGCATCCATATAAAAGCAATTGGCGAGTTTTAAAATTGGCACAAATGACTTTTACCGCGTATGCGCCAGGAACTCGTTTCCCCGGGTTATGCCGCGTATTTTCCAGACGCCCGTATACCGCTTCTGCCGTCGGTTCGGAATGCAATTCCATTCGTTATCCCCGCGTTTCTTTATGCAGCGAGAGTGTAGCGAAATGACGTCGCGAGCAGTGTTGGCCAATTAGAAACCAGTTTCAGTCTGTTTGCTGTAAAGCGCTTCTCGAAGCTGCATAAAGAAACGCGGGGTATCGGAGTGACAGTACGAAATTATGCAAACGAAGTACCGGTCGAGGTCTAATATAACCCCCGAAACAAAGCAACTGGAAAGGTAAAATAAACATCGCAATCGAGTATAACTAAATAAAAATCTGGCCACCTGGCACGATTATTTTTAATGCAACCAACATTTTGCCGGTGTTAAATTTAAGATCGGAGCGTAATGCCTAGCCGGTGACGTTTCTCCATCTTTTTTGATCTTTGCCCCTTTTCGAGTCTAACGTCTTTCCGCGACCGCCAAAATAACAGCTGGAGAAAAATTAGTAAATAAACAAAAGTTTTTAAACGTTAAAAAGGGAATTTTTAATTAACAGACAAGATTAATACATATAATTCTTGTTTATGTTCTTCTCTATGCCCGATTTCGTGCGCGCTAAATCCACGTTTCGCCGTACGGTAAAGTCCGAGGTGACGAGTTATGGAAAATGAGTTTTATGGATGGCGACCGCGCTAGTTAAAATACCCGAACGAGATTTCCGCTATTTAATGTAAGAAATTCGTGTCGACCACGTAGTGACACATCTGCAGTTACATTTTAATTTAGAACGAGCAATTATTTCTTGTGACGTGGTCACGATGACGGACTGCAATTTTTAATTCTATTTTTTTTTTTTTTAATTTAAAATATAGTTTCTCCACCTCAAATTATGATGTACTGTACGAGGGCAAGCCGCTACTGATTTGTGGTGGAGAACGTATATTTTAAATTAAAAAAGAAAAAATATGAATAAAAATTGTAGCCCGGCATCGTGACCACGTCACAAGAAATAATTGCTCGTTGCATTTAGAATTTTTGCCCCTAGATGGCCAGATTTACACGCCGCACGCTGGCAATTATTTAGTAGTGTAGGACGTTCACTCGAAATTTTTTATTTGCGGCGTACACAAACCATCTACAATAGAGGACGCCGAGCATCAACGCGAGGCACTCCGTCGTCGAATTATTTGACATTTTCCGGGGCTTAACGACCCGATTTTTTCTTCTTTCTTCGTTACCGTCTGCCGGGAGATTTCCTCGTTTGGCCCGCTGCCGCCGGAGGGAATGGGCGCGAGGGGAAGAAAGGCGCGAGACCAAGAAAAGATTCAAAGGCTGAGATTGGATAAAAATATTAATCCTGGTTTATTTCAAAATTCTTCGTTAGTCGTTTTAACATTAGAAAATTTCCGTCTACATCCAACGTGCGTCGACGCGGAGAAACTAAAGATTCGGCCTTCTTGCAGGATTTCTCGAGATACGCTACACAAAATCGAAGACTGGCGTTCGGAAGAGGTACGCGCGCACCGCGCGTTCTATATATATATAAATTAAGTGTCGATCGAATTCTCCTCTCGCCAAATTTTGCTCGTCTTTATTCCAGAGAAATAAATTACAGAATATTTACACCTTTACAGAACGTACACGAAACTCAATTTGTACAGAAGCCGCCGTCGACCTTCGACCTCTCTTACGTAGAATTCGTCTAAAATGAACATTCCCCGCCGTTAAAAAAAAGCCCTCCGCCGCCCTCCCCTCTAGTTGGAGGCGGCGCTGACCACCGGTTTGGGCATCTTCTCGCAGCCCGCGATCTGCTGGCGACAGCGGAACTGCAGACTGTTGTAGCACGAGGAACACACGCGCACCGGTTGGTCCAGGTGCTCGTTGGGGATGGGCACCGCCTGGTTGGAACACTGGCCGCAGAAGACGTGACCGCAGTTCCTGAAATCGATAAATCACCCCACCTTAAAACTATCCGGAAACGATAGGGAAAAATAACTAGAAAGGACGGAGAGGTTCTCACCTGCAGTGATGCTTGCGTCGTCCGATCCAGAACTTGGCGTCGCAGCCCATGCAGTAGGAGACGGCGTGGTTGGGCACCCACAGGGTGGTGCGGGTCTCCCTCTCGTCCACCAGTTCCCAGCTGACGTCGGAAGCGGCGCTGCTGTCCTGTCCGTTGGACTGTTGTTCTCCGCTGCAGGCCGAATCCGCCAGAGAGGTCTGCCAAAGAGAAAGAGAGAGGCCGTGACTAAGCGACAAATCGCCGTCTTTGACGATCGGCGCGAGTTAATGGCGTCGCGACCCTCCTCCGTCGGTTAGTGTCGAAAGACAAAAGAAGAGAAAAGTCTTACGTCGTCGGAGCATTCCTGTCCGTGGTCGTCTCTGGCCCGACATCGAAGGCAACATTTCTGTTTCAGTTCCAGTTGTTTGACGTACAAGTCCCTTCGGAGCGCCTCGATTTGCGACTGTAACCAAACCATAACCGGGATATTCAGTGCCTCGTCGCCCGCAATCCACCGGTTGATTAGTTTTGCCTGATGCCCGTCGCGCGAAAAAGTTAGGAATTTAGATACTTGCGCGCTCTAATCGTGGAGGAAATGCAAAAGGAGGCGTGCCCAAACGTTAACGATAACAGTAACATTTGTAACTTTCAATCTGGAAAGATTTACCGATTAACAAAAACAAATCCTTATCCAGCAGAAAAAAAACAGACCAAATCGATATCGAGCTTTAATTTCGAACCCGAGCGCATAAACTAAGATTTCGAACAAGCCAGCTAGAAGGGGAAGAGGAGGAGGAAAATCCCAAGAAAGTTAACCCGGAGGAGGAGGCACGGCCCACGTGTTTTCCAACCGTTCCTTTTCTCTTAGAAATTTACTCAAAACTGCGTTTTATCAGCATCTAAAACAATCTTCATTAAATTCCGGAGAATCTTTTGTGTCGAAGAACTTCGATAAATTTGAGTTCTCGCGACAAGCGGATTGCCTCGCTCGTAGTCCACGGCGGCCGCCACATCAAATTAGCAAATGCCGGGGAATAGTCCGGACAGAATGCCAAGGAAAGAGGGGGGTTTGACGTGAACTACGCACTATCCGTGCTTCGCTTAATCGTATTTTAAACGTGATAAGATAACGCTGCCCGTGTGTCTTCGAGAGAAAACGTGGCAAAGGCGACTCGGATTCTTCCGAGTTTTTTCAAATAAAAGAAACTACCGAGAAGTGTCCCGAAATCGCTAACTTCTGGCGAAAGTAAGAAAATGACACGTAATTAACCGCGTTAGTATTTTGGCTACTTCTTCCGGGACATTTCTGTTCTAAGGATAAAATTAAAATGCACGATTTAGTCAATTTTTTTTTTAAAGTACGTTAATTAACATTTACAGATTTTAAATGTAACTCGGCGATTTTTCTTGGCCTTAAAAAGTTCTTATTTTCTCCGTTACTTTAACCGAACCTGCCAATTTTAAACACCACCCGATAATGCTTTTTAATTGGTTCTCTCGAAAAAGTAAAAAAAAGTATCAAATGAACGTTATAATTGAAAATCTTAATGAACCGAACTAAAACAGAGTTTTTGCTTATTTTTCAAGTTTGTAAACGAAATCCGGAATAAGGAGAAACTCGCCGGTAAATTTCTCTTTGAACCGATTTGTTAATGGCTAAAATTTTGAAAGGATTACGCAAAACTAACATTTCCGACGGTAGAAATTTCACCAAAATTAGCTTTAAGTAATATAGTTACGTGCAACGTCCGATCGCAGTAAGATTTTTCGTGTTGGCGATATTCGAAAATCATCGAAACCCAAGGGAAATTAAGTGAATTTTCTTGTTAACTTTCTTCGAATAATAAAATTTCACAGATTTTTAAAATTTAAAACAAATGGTATAAATATTATAAAAGAACTGTATACGCTAATTATAAGAACATAGCGTCTACGACCGAGCAGATTCGACTGGTTTCTCTAAAACAAGGCTGTCAAGGTGCACTGGCCACTCGTTTTAATTCGTATAGACCTATATTCATTAAAAACCATCGGCCAGTAAAGCAAAATGTTATTTTACACTTTTTTTTTGCACCATTTGTTCGATATGTCAGCAATCTACGTCGATTGTGTGTCGGAAGCGTAACACGGCGTGATCGATTTCCATGGGACTATTTGCAATACGCCGCGTTATATGGGTCTTCGCCCAGGCGGGTTGTTTTCTACAGTAATTTGCATAGCCCTTTGTCGCTGTACTTGTTCTTAAAGCGTCATATCTTTGCCTAGTAGTGGAAATTTGAACTAATTTTTGTTTTCCCAGAAATGTAGGCTATTCTCCCACGGTGCGAACGGCGTGTGTACGGAGTTTCTTCGACCAGTATCCATTAGTACTCCCGTAGGTTTTGAGTAAGATCGGTATAATTATAACCACCCTATAATTATATTTACCAAGAACGGTTAACGTTAATCAAAACTTGCGGACAATAAAATGTACCTTCTAGAGTGGATACCGGTATACGTGTTTTAAATGGCAACTTCAAAAGGTGCGGTTTTTACGAGGTGTAACAGAAAATTATGTTACACCTCCGAGAGCTGAAGATAATGTTGTAAATCGATTCTCTTTTGGAACCTAATAATTTGGACTGGCATCCCATTTGGGCGTGTGGTTTATCAATATATATAATACGGAGCTAGAGATTTCTACTGCCACTCATTAACAATTCGGAAAGATACGCGCATATTTTGCTGTACAAACTGAAGTTTTCTTAGAACGAAGGTAAGAATCCTAACCAAAAGAAGGTTCGAACGAACGTCAAAATCTTTGTTCGGAATACTTTGCATATTAGCCGCAACGTGTCGGTAACATTGTGTTCGTACGAGGGCAATTTGCTTTTATTTAAAATTTATTTCTGTCAGCCACGGGATTGTGTAATCAATTTACACAAAATCAATATTTCATTCGGTTTGATTATATTTACTTCAAACTGTGTCGTGAAATTCTAATTATTTCTTTAAACAACTTAAGAATATTCAAATCACAAAAAATTGTTGGATATTATTCTCTCTTTTTCAAAAAATGATTATTTACCATCATCAATAAATACAAACTTGTAAGCAATTAAAACCATTTTCCTGGGAGGCATCTTTAACAAAAAAAAAAAAAAAATCAAAGTTTCTTTATTAACGGGCATCATCAGGCAAAACCAACCATTATTATTACTATAATCTTTAAAAGTAAATACCATTATCTAATTCAAAATAATTCTAATCTTACCTAATGTTAATTTACCCCTACGTGACAAGTAATGGGCCATTTAAAGTAATCTTATCGGATAAAACGTCGCATTGATTGAGTCTGAAACCGCGGTTTTTTTCATTTATCATCTTAAGATAAACTCTTTCTACCGGGATAAAACAGAAATTGAATAGTGCGACACATATTATACGATAAGATAACCCTATAATATGACATACTCAATATTTTACCAAATTGTTAGAAAAAAATTTTAAGTTGTCTTAATTCAGACATTATGAAAAGTAAAAATTGAAACTCTCGCCCAATAAAAAGCAATTTAATATCAACACTTTTTGTGATTTGTAAGATTATTCTAATTGAAGAGAACCATCATAAAAATCTTTACAATAGTTTCCTTCGTCATCTGCAACATCACTAAGTAAAACTAGGAATATCCAATCATTTACCCAACGTTATTTTCTAATCTTTTTATTTCCAAAGTTATTGAAATTTACTTTTTTATCCAAACATTTTCGATTATTTGTTGCTTAGAAAACTGTTTATATAAAATTTATATTTAATCAAAATTTTATCCTTTATAAACACAAATTGTATAATGTAGCAGACAAAGAAAAACCATTTCGTTGTGACAAGATAACTAGGATTGTGTAAAAAAACTTACATTTTTTTCTTAACTATTTTAAAGTTATTAAATCTAAATCTTTCACTTTGTAAATTGATTGAATGCTTGATCTATAAACACCCAGTTGTTTATATAAGCACGCCCATTTCTGTACAGGAAAATAGTGGTTATGACACGTTCCTGGATTAACACTTGCTTGGAAGTCTCTAGGTAAATAAGGTCGCGTTCGTGGATTAGGCAGGGACTACCATTCGAAAAATCTACGGCAACCAGAAACGAATTGCATCAGAAACATTCGCCACCTCTCTCACACACCATCCTGATTAATGTGCTTCGGTGGCAATTCACCACTGATCACCGAGGCTGGAAAACCACGCCAATGGATAAAGTGGACTCGAGAAATTAACGAATTCATCATACATGTCTACTATACTATTACAAAATTTGTAACAGACAGACACTACACGATAAGCAGAAATACCCTTACTGTTGCAAAACAGTGGTTGATCAGAAATGAACAATTGCACACGATCATCATATCCCACAAGCAACACTCGAATATACCAAACGACAAGTTGCTAAAACAAATACATCAACACAGAGAAACATTAGATCACACAGATTAACAGTCCCTGACAACATACCTCGACAACAGTCACTCGTAAAAACGTACAAGCATAATAAGCGCCAACGAAAACTAACAATAATTACAACCAGCGATACATATTGATAAATAATTAACGTTTAACACGTTTATATTGCAAAAAACACTCATTACATATACAGCTGAAGACTCCACACAGTGACCAAAAATGGTAAATACACATACCGAAACTATCTAAGTCAACACAGTTACCAAAATATATTCGACCAGAAACAATATTTTCAGACATGCTAACTGTGACAGAATAGACCGATGTATATAACATACATTGACTAATACACTTTTACATTCGCACAAAGACGAAATCAAAACATACAAATCACAAGTTTGGGAAAGTAAAAACATACCTCGTATTGAAATTAACATGCGAATCCGATATGAAATACAAAAGACATGCAGTTGGAAGACAGCCAGTGCAGACAACACATTTACAACACGCGAGTAGAAGAATAAGTATGCGAAATTAGAAATTACACACATTTATTCCACCGAGTGGTGTAATTTCTAATTTCTCGGCATCAGTGAAGCGTCATTGTGCCACCCTGCAGTGTTGAAAATCATTGCATTAAGACTTTAACAGCAGCACACATCACATTACAGAAAGCAGCCATACTAAATACGCGCTACTTAGTCTGAAACATAGATGTATGCACAAACTGCATTTAAACAAAACAGTTTTTTCTATAGTTATGGTTCGGCAGAGTTCTAGGTATAGGTATTAACCAAGTAAAATAACATTCCAACAACTTCGTAAGAATAATAATAATAAAATCAGAAAGACAGTGTAAACGGCGACGTTATTGGTAATAATAAAGCCACGGAAAAAAAAACAATAAAATAATCAGACAAGACAGAGCAGCAAAGAAATTTTGACAAATGCGAGAAGAAAAAATAAATTTAAAAAATAAGAATGTTTTTGATAGTTTGATATTGAATTTTTAGCCTTTCAAAATCAAATAAGAGATTGCAATTACAGTACTTGACTACACTTCTTGATCTCATAAACAATTACAGCATAGTCTTGTTTTATGCTGAGGTCGTGTGACAGCGAGTACCGCCTAACTTTGTACTCTATCCAGAGTAAGATCGAAATGATGGACTAGACATTTAGATTAGCAACCATTTAAAATCAACAGAAAAATAACTATTACATCGCATCGCGCGTGCCGCTTGATCCAGTGTATTGACCAGAGCGAGTGGCATTCGACAGTCCTCTGTATTTGGAATGTCAGAAGACGAAGATGCACGCGTTTGTAGACTTAACAGTCTGACTGGCGTTGGGAATGGATTAGTTTAACCATCCGCGAGAATACGACTCCGCACACATCGATCACACGTAAAACAAGACCGTACTGCGTATGGATTTTACACGATAATAAATTACAACAATATTAATATAATAAATCTAATAATAATGCGGAGAACTTATATAGAAAAATCGAGTAAACGAAAATGCTTAAAATATGCTATAATTTGGGGTTGAAAGCTTGCTCGGGGCATTTTTCCACACATCTAAATTACGTCGAATTCATTAATTATTATTATTTAATGAAAGTATTTAATATAAAACTCACCAGTTATTTATTAAATAAGAAATGTTTTATCACAATTTTGCTATCTGGAAATTGATGGTTGGAGTTTTCAACTAACAATTAAATTAGAAATTCTCTCCAAATAATAAAATCGAGACGTAACGGGCATGACCAATGGATTTTATAATTAAGATTAAAAATATATAATTTAAATTAAAGAAAAAATGCTGCAATACCTGGTGATTATTGAATATTTGTTGTAGACGCTCCTGAACTTCGTTCTTCATAACCATAACACCGTCGATATCGAGAAGATGGGAAGGAACCAGATTACAACGTACGGCGGATATGTCGTAAGAATACTCGTCGCAGGGAGTGGCGGGAAAGCCCGAGCTGGGAGTGCGAGAGTGATGGGGCGTAGAATACTGGGAAGTTCTTCCGCCTCCGTTAGAAGAATGAGCCAGCGGCTGTTTGGATAGAACCGGAGGCACGGCTTCGTTTCCCAACTTACTTTGAAACCAAGCGGTCCAACTGGATTGAGTGGGATGTAAACAATCTGTCATTAAACACTGTAAAGGAGGATAACACTCTGTGACCATGGGCATGACGCAGGAATCGCTGATGTCCGTCGTGCTCGTGCTAATGCTGTTTCCTTGTTTCAATGTTTTTACGGTTATCGCTTCGTTTTTATTTGAAGAGTTCGCCGTATTCTTGCAACCGTCGGATGGATCTTTACGCTCTCTGACGCCATTTTCCGTAGCCGATTCGGTTTTTGGGCTTCCGTGCATGGATACGCCGTTTTCGCTCACTAACGTGTCGGTCGATCCGTCGATAGACAAGTTGGATAAGTCGGTCGTTTCGGTAGACAAGTCACCCTGAGATATTGTAGAAACTAAATCCTCTTTTTCGCTCGGTTCGTTATTAACAGTTAACAGAGGGCAGTTTTCACCGTTGGCACTTTTTTCGCACGAAGTTATCGGTTGAGAAATCACAGTACTGTCTTCTGTCGCTAGTAACTTTTCAGGTTCCAATTGTTTACTTACGTTTGAAGTTTTAGGAAGAACGTGTTTTTCTGCAATGTTAGGATCACTGTTTCGTCTCTGAGGAATACACATGTGATCTATGGTTAATATGTTGTCGTAAGACTTTGTTTTCACTAACTGGCATTCGTTTTTTTGCGGTATATCACCATTACAACACTTAACGTCTAACTGTTCTTTATTTAAACACAACATTGGAGTGAACATGGGAGGATGATACACGTTACTCCAAAACTGAATATCTTTCATTTGACAAGAAGGATGCAATACCTAGAATAGTTTCAAATAAAACTGAGTCACCATCGACAACTGTTGTTAATATTGTCAAATAAAAAGTTCTGTAAACAACATTTTCAAATTAAAATTAAGAACTCGATAAAAAGGATTTAATTATATTCTTAGATATTCATATATAAATACTATACAGTATATGGTATTTTATATTGTATTGTATGTTTACTTTAAAGAAGAATATTTAAATACGAGTAAATTTTCCAATGTCGTAATCTACAAATAACGTAACTGCTCCATTTAATATAATCAAATATTCGGCTAAAATTTTATAAAAAACAAAAGTGTAGTTTTTAAAAATTTCAGACTCCAGGCAGATACGATAATTCAATAAAGAAAAAAGATTTAATTTCTAAAAGAAAAAGTTTTTATACGTAATAGAAAATATATTTTCAGCAATTTTTAAGTAGTTTTAACATGTGACATTATCTGTAGCTATTGCTAAATGATCTTAATATTTTTCGTAGTTTTCTAAATTATCAATAAAATTTTTTAAAGTACTAGTTACCACAGTTTTAAAATTCCATATTTTACAGCATATAAGAGAAATCACACTCCATTTCAGTACAGATTATTTTGGGGAAAAAGTATTTAGTGTATTTAAGCCATACCATGCCTCTGAAACAGTATCAAATAAATAAATATATTTTACTGTATTCTAGTTTTAAAAAATTAAAATGCATATTCACTTTGCAGGAAAGTCATTTACCATTAAAATATTCTACAATACATACAATCTGTATAATAATCAACTTTTTTATCAGAATAACGTTTTAAAAATTTGGAGTATTGTAGAGGATGAAATTTTGAAAGTTTTGATATAAGGGACCCACAGCCAGAAATGTGATATAAAGTTTCTACAGTGGTAGGAAGAGCTTGACTGCCCTTCACTTTGGTAGCTACACTTCCGTCCATTTATGTCACATTATCATTCTTGACTTCTTCCTCTGGGGTTATGTAAAGTGCCTTGTGCAGGCAACACCAATAGGAACAGTTCACGAGCTTATGGAGTGCATCTTTACAGCATTTAATACCATCAGAGGGGAGCGTGGCATTTTACAGAGAGTCGGGCAAAACATGGTTCGTGGTTGCACATCATGTAACAAAGTTGGTGGTTGTCACATTGAACATTTACTCTACAGTAGTGCAGTCACCGATTCTATGTACAGTTTGATTGTACTCTACTGTTTTGTCAATAAAACGTGTCATAAATACTGTATTCTGCTGTTTCATTCAGCATACTGACTGCAAAGTGCTGTAGAAACTTTCTATTACATTTCTGGCTACGGGTTCCTTATATCAAAACGTTCAAAATTTCATCCTCTACAATCCCCCAAATTTTTAAAACGTCATTCTGATACACCCTGTATATTATTATTATTCATTTTAATTAAAAATTACATTTAATTATAGCAAAATAATAATTAATTTTAATAACAGTTCACGAATTAGGAGTTGGGTGAATAGATGTATGTACAGTACTTGTAGACTACTAAAGGTTGTTAGGGGGAATTCTTTAGCATATGAAAAATCACAACTTCATTACATATGTATAAGATGTAGGGCAATTTTTTAAGCCTGTTTTCTTATATACCACAAAATACAGTAATGCAACAATGAAAATATACTTGAAATTTGTTATTTACTCATAAATTTAAACTCAATTCTTCAATAACCTCAAAAAAATATATAATTCTTCAATTTCTATTTCCAAAACATTTACTAGTTATGAATTTCAGCTCATTTTCAATATTATATAAAATGCACTTTCAGTCTCACATACTGCTAAGATTTAAATTTCATCCATATTCAATTATTGCTATATTTAACAACACCTTTTTGTTAAAACTAACGGTTATAAATATTGAGAACAATCGTTACAACATACCAATATTTTGTATTACAAATCTAAAAAAATCCAACTAAAATGATCATAAACACAAATTATAAAATTTATTTTTGAATAATTAAAATTTATAATACCTGATCTTTAGACTGATATAAATAGTTACTAAAACGTTCCGGAAAGGAATTGAGATAATTCCATATGGAGAAAGTACGACTGTGGATACCATGATAATTTCTTTCTTGACTATTATTACAATAAAATGTTCCAAATAAACAGGAATATGTGTGATGTACAAGTTTCACCTGTGAAAAATTTCCATTAATATAAAATATTAAATGAAATGAAATACAAAAAACATTTAGTCAATTCTCGACGATATTGGCAAGTGGATGTCGACATCGAGATTTGGCTGTATTTTAAAACTAAAGCTAATAAATTTACCAAATATTGTTCATTAAACTCAAAACTGCAAGGAAACTGCAACAACAATTGATGCACGCAATCCAACCACTGCAAAAACACCGGACATCTTTCGTTTGGATCGACGGTGCCGGGTCCGTGTCCGCAGCGATCTCCAAACTTGTGGCCGTAACTTAACCACTCTCTTTCCACCAACACCTGAAATCCCTGGCAAAAAAGAAATTGCAAAAAAGTTACTAGATATGTTAGTGAACTAAAATTGATGAATTTATTATGCAAATTTTACATAGTAAGGCAATTATTATGTAAAAGGTTACCAATTCTGAAATGTATAAGTTATTTAATAATTCAAAAATAAAATAATTAAATTATTCTCTTATTTCATTTATTTGTAATTTAAAAAATAATAATTGCTAAATTGTATGGAGAACACAATAAACATGAGTTTGACACAGAGTTTGCCATCAAGAATGAATACATTTCTGGCATCTTGTAGGTGGAGTTCATTACTGATCACATATCATGGTTGAGGGTAAGGGGAAGATGGTCCAACATAAGCATAATAATATCCATGCACTGACATAAGACAAGACAGATGAAACTAAGGACAAATTCTACAGTATCCTAGAAGATGATGTTGACAGAATACAGAAATATGAAATGACAATGGTAACCGGGGACTGTAACGCAAAAATAGGAAAGGAGATAGTTTGGAAACCCACAATTAGCAGACATAGCTTACCTGCCAATACCAATGATAATGGAATGAGATTAGTACCTTTGCAACATATTGTATAATGATAAAGGCTAAAATAAATTCAAAAATTTAATAGAACATTTCAATGCCAATAATATTCAGTGATTTACTGTAGGTTTGAAAGCCAGTTTTTCATATCTTATTCTCTGTACAGAACTAATATATGACAAAATAAAGTCAGTTTCTAAGTAGTTCTCTGAGAGTGATTACATAAGATGAGGGAACTACAGTTATACACCTGAACAACTGATTGCATATATGACAGAGGTCCACTAAGATTATGAAGCTGAAAAATTTGTAGTCAGCTGTACTTTTTCTGCTTTTAGATAAGTTTAGATATATAAATACTTATCAGTGTGTTATAATTGTTACATGTAGCCTACAAGAGTAGTAGACTATACCATTTAGACTTGTCTAAATACAGTAAAATGTTCACATAATGACGTATTTCTCAGAAAATATCATTGTCATCAAGCAACACATACCTGTATTGAAAACTTTCAAGATTAGCTTTTAAGATATAAATTTAGCTGCTTATATTTCACCAATAAAATTAATTACTGAGTTAAAACTTATTCTGTATGAAAGAAAACAAGTAGAAGTATCTAATAGCATTGATTAAAGTGTTGAAGGAATAGTAAACAGAAGACAACTACAGATATACATATTTATATGCACCTTTAGTGCTTTTGAGGAAAAATAAATTACAACAGCTAAATACACTGCAGATATAGTCTATGTTTTTAATACTGTTTTCCTCCCTGTCATATCTCCACATTGTTATGGTGGGAAGCTTGCTGATATGTGCAAGCAATGTCTTGGTGGAGTTTTCTTATCCGAGTTCCATGGCTATGTCTAAGAGGAACACTCACCAAAGCCAAATGGAGGCATTGTACTGATATACCCAGGCAATATAACAGATGCTGCAAACAATCCCCTTGGGGCAACACCCCATTGAAATCAACATTGAGTTTGACGTTGACCATATTTTTTACCTCTATGTTACAACTAACACAGATTTTAATTCTAAAAATTGAGAGAGATAATGTCTGTTGGAGGTTCAACAGATTCAGGGGATCTGATTGATCCTCCATTCCTTTGGAGCATCTCTGGAGTCAGAAAAATGTACTGAAGAAGCTTCTATTGTCAGGTTTATCTTCAAGATCTCTCTTTATCCTGGTTCTTCCTCAAAAGGTGGATTCTTCAAAACACCTGCTGTTTTGATTCTGATGATTATGGATTCCAGGTTGGAAATGGGTCATGGTCTTCCTCAAGTTAGAAATGTGCCCTGATTTTCTGAGTCTGTTTGCCATCACTTTTGAAGAATGCAGTCACATTATGCAAAGTGATGGAGAAGACAGCAGAGTGCATTGAGTGTGAGAGTGGCATTCCTGTGGCTCTGGGTGGCTCTAAGTGTTCTATCTAAGGTCTGAATATGCTCTCTCCTATTGGCATTCAAACAAGCATCCAAAGTTTCCAAGAAAACTGAGAACATAGTTGATGCAAAATTATGAAGACTATCATTTCTGATGGACAAGTGTCCATCAGAAATGTCTCATTCAGGACTTTCTCCTTACCAGCTTCTAATCAGTGGCTTTAGGGCCTAGTTGCAGACTTGCTGTTATTGTTTCTTGGTTGTGACTTCAGGGCCTGTTTACAGATGGATCCAAAACTGATAGTGGTAATAGTGGTTGATGGTCTGGTATGAGCTTTATCCCACTGGGTAGGTTCCCAATATGTTTCAAGTGGAGTTACTAGCTATTACTTGGTGTAAACACACCTAGTAATAGCTAGCAACTTATTTTAATAGAGGTCTCAATAAGACTATCTATTGGGTTCAGCCAAGGTTCATTTGGTTTTTAGAAAGAAATAAAATATACTATTTTGAAATAAATAAAAACATTTAATCCTCAATGTATTCACCCTTCTGTTCAATAACATTAATGTCAACTGAAACAAGATGAAACTTGATAAGCACAACAGAGGGGCCACAGATGAGCGATTAAGTAAATACCCGAATGAACTTTCAGTTCAACCCAATATATTGTTTCTGACAGTCAGGCGGTCTTCATGGCATTTGACTTGTTAGATTACTTCAGCATTTGTTTAGAATGTTGCTTAAATCTCTACTTGCATCAGAGTTCATCTTATGGGCGCCAGGACATAAGGATATTGCTGCAACATAACTGCTGATTTACTGGCCAAGCAGGGAACTTTGTATCCCTTCATAGGGCTTGAACCATCTTTGAGTATTTCTTATATTGATAATATGTTTTTTCAGAGTTGTTAAAGAATGAACTACCTTGGATCATTCTAAACAGTGAAAGTTAATTCCTAGCTTATAGTGAAGCAAGACATTTTTGCCTATTCTGGGCAAACTAAGAATTTCTCAGTTTCCAGCAGTAATCATGCTTGCTTCATTGGTCAATGCTATAATAAAATTAGTTATCACTTCATGCCAACTTTATAATTATTGTAAAATCACTTACGTGTTGTGGTGTTACCACGGTTACCATGGTCAATGCTATTTTGAACACTTTTGTAAACATCTGTCAAGTGAGACTTGCCTTCCCAGCCTTTTCCCACTTTTGCAGGTATGTCAAGGAGACTCTTTTGCATCACATTTGTGAGTGTGCATATCTTTGCTCAGGTAGATTTATTTATCTAAGTCATTCTTTGTTGAGCCATTCTTTGTTCAGCTTTCCTTCAGATTTTGTAAAGAGATTAAACTTCTAAAGTAATCTCTTGTGATGTGCACAAAGCACATTTTACGTCAAGATGTATTTGGCCTATAGGTCCCCATTTGAACAAAAATAACTACAGAGATGCTTTTGATAAGTTTGATTTGTTGATAATTAAAAGTTAAAATTGATAGATAACCTGCATCTGCTTTCAAACTGGCTTTTATATAAAAATAATCCATAGCTTATCTGCATGAAATGTAACATAAATAACCCATGTAATACATGAATACAAAATTTAGAGAAATTTTCAATAATGTGTTTGCAACACACATCTAAGTAAATATTGCAAAAATAAAAACAAGTCTAGTATCTGATATATTGCTTGTTCAGATTAGGACTTTTACTGTATTTTATTTTTATTTGTTTAAAATTTATATTTTATACTTGTAAGAATTCAGTAAGATAGTATTAGAAGTTTCTTGAGAATTTCTCTAATGAATGTCAAATATCCAGTATCAAATGAATACTGACTGCTTCTGAGACTTGTTTATCCAACCTATTACATATGCATTTTGAATCATTGATAAAAATAATGTCTCTTCATCAGCTACAATTACAATTTTTTGTCTTAACATTTGTATTATGAAAGCAGATATATTGTATGAGTTGTATTGGTAGTTAATTATTTCTAAATAATGGAAAAATTTTAATTATTATTTTAGCATATTTTCAATAAGGATATAACCAAATTAAATGGTTGGTGTACAAGGAAGATATGTTTGAAACATCAAAAATCACTTGAAATTTCAACTTATGCTATAATTATTGAAGTAATGTTACTGAATGTCTTTATTACTTTATTAATTATTTTACTACTCTAAATTAATATTGTTTATTTGACTGTAGCTAAGGAAGAGATGTTGAGTTCTTATCAATGATTCAAAATGCGTATGTAATATATTAAAAATTAACTACTCTATCTTAAAAATGAATACCGAGTGCTTTATAACTAGATACTTGAAATTTATTAGAGAAATTATAAAGAAACTTCTAATTAAAGAAAACTATTTTCCATTTCACAAAAAAATAACAGTAAAAAATATTACATGTAAAAACTTTTATAATGTTAATAAATGAAAAAAAAATCATTCTGCAACTCTTCCACTCCTATAAAAAATGATATAATTTAGTAAAACTCTGTTTACATACCTCCATTGTTCGATAATAGGGATCGAGCATCAATTCAGCTAAAGCTACGATCTGAGGAGTCCTGTCCCAACCATCCGAACAATGAACTAATACAGGTCTCTGTTCAACATCTACAGCATGCACCACAACTAAAGCGGCTTTTAATAGTCCCGCAATATACTGCAACCATTTAGTTCCTTCCAATAATGATAACCAACTAAAATAAATAATAGTTTTAATTAATTCCATATTACTACTACAGTTTTAAAAAATTATTATTGTAAGTTCTGCCAAAATTAGTTTATTTATGCATATAAAAACATCTATTAAAACACTAATAAACAAAGTTTTCATATTACAGTGCTTAATGCTGCCTCAATTAACGTTGATTCGATATAATGTGGTCTACTCAAAGCCATAAAAAACTCAAAATTTACGCTGATTCAAATTATCGCAGCATTTCATTGATTATTCCCAAACACAAACCAATCAGCAAAACTTGGCAATTTGTTATAGTGCTGTACTTTCCTTAAATCTGTCTGTTTGGTGCAATTTTGGAAAAAATATAACATCATGGATGCCATAGACAATATTGACTTTGCTTGGCAAGAATTAACTGATAAATGCACAAACAAAGTGTGGAAGAAGTTATGGCTGAAGGTATCCAAGAATTCTCAACGAGAAGAGCCTATCGCTATATCGTTAGATTGACCAAACTGTCAACCTAAATCGATACAGCAGGACTAGGAGATGTAAATGAACAGGATATTGAGGAGTTACTGCAAGTTTCTGGTGAGAGCCTTACCAATGATGACCTTTGAGAACTGGCAGAACAAGGAATTTGTGTGCAACTGGAAAATAACTATTCTGAAAACAAAGAACCCAAAGAATTTCTATACAGATTTCCTTAGAAAAGATTTGGTAACAATAACCAAAATTGTTGATCAAATTGTAGCGAATGATTGAAAGGAGTGCAAAACGAGGCATTTTGGATGCAATCTCCTGGTACCGACATTTGCTCCAGGAAAGAAAAAAAGCGATAAATGAAACTACATTGCTTTATTGCAAAAAACAAGAATTTCAGAAGAGCCAAGGCCTTCATTACAAAAAATGAACTTTACATTTCTGTGTGCATATGTTTGTGTGTTACTTAACATATATTATTATGCAAATTAATATAAAAATAACTTAAAATTAAAGTAAAATTTGATTATTTTTGGTTGTGTGATCCCCTATCCCTATTTACTCTATGTTAAAATGACCTTGTTTAACGCCGTTTCGTTTAGCGCTTTGTCGTCTAGGAACACATCCCCTGCATTAAGCAGGGTCTTACTGTATATTCCTTTATAACAAATACAGTACAATAATACTTCTTTAACTTGAAGCTCCAAGAAGCAGGAAGAACTTTATGTTACAGACAATTTGAGTTAGAGAATAATACAGTAAAAAATGCAGATTCTGAATAGATTTGTACTTTTACCTCCCTTGCATTATATAAAAAATTTTTGATAGAGTTTTTTGTTTTAAACAGCCTGTGTAATACCTTTCAGCAAAATGTTCAATGTAACTAATGGAATCAAACAGTTTTGGAGGTATATCTTGTTGAGGTCTCAACAAGATATACCTGCAAAACTGGAACTTGGACTGGAACTTTATTAGAAAATTGGTTTTGGAGAGTAGATAAAACTGTCTGAAAATTTTGTGGAAATATGATAATTAGGATCACTTTGGATAAAATAAATATTAAAATTTGAGTCAGAAAAGTTGAAATTAACATAAATCGATGTCCGGGAACTGTGAAAAACTTTTTTTTTGACTCTGAGAAAATGTGAGTCACAAAATTCAAGTTAGAGACATTAAATCCCTATGCTGTTCCATTGAGACCTACCAAATGCTACATTTTATTCAAGTTAAAGAAATATTTAATTTACAGACATTTGAGTTACAGAAGTTTTACTATAATGAACTAATCAAAAACTGAACTCAATTATATATTTTATTTATTACAAATTTGTTATTTACTAAAACATTTGTTTTTATAAGAAAAATCTAAAAGATTTATAAAAGAGTAACTTGAAGCAAAACTAAAATTACAAGAGTATTACAAAAAATGCTGTTAAATATTAATTGTAACCAATATAATATCCTCTAAGAGGCTAAATTAAATGTAATTCATCTAATCAGAACAAGAGAAAACTACTTATATAACACCAGAGCTATTTTTAAATCAAGCATGCTATTTTTAATGTCTTTAGATAACTTGATTTTATTAGCGATTGCTTTGTTATCAAAAATTTTAAATTTTGATTTAATGAAAATAGATTTAGCTGATATAAAATGTTACTATTTTATAAAAGCTTATTATGCAAATGAATAATTGCTGTATTATTTGAAGTTCATTTTATCAGAGTATTGCTTAGTATGTTTATTGTATGATATTTCTTTTCTAAAAGTTTTACCTCTAAGATTCACTGGAAGTACACCATGATTCCTAATTTGCATTATTAATAAAATTTATTAGTATTGTAATTCTGAATAATTCTAAAAACCTTTAACATTTATACATAAAATATGGTGATAAGTACTAAAACGGAAATATTACTTGGATCAAGAAATATTCTTTTATTGTCAATGATTCATTCTATTTTATACAATAAGAATTCATAAATCTTATGCCAGACATTCAAGAAGTTCTCTTTTATCTGCAATTACTATAAAGACAAATACATAAAACCTATTTTTATTTGTAAGCATTTAACTATTTTAATAGATTTATGAACAAGCTAGCACTAATTATAATTGCAAATTACTATTAATTGCTACTCCAACACATTTTAAAAAATAAAATAAACGATTTTTCTACACAGAAAATTGTGTGTAACATACATTTTTAAAAGAAAAATTTGATGCTATGTTTATATTATATAAAGCTTACTAGATATAGAGATGTTCCTTTAATAAATAATCTCAGTTGGTATACAGTAAATCTAAAACTGTATTAATTAATCATAGCTATATTTACAATAAAAGAAAGACTAAGTACTTACTTCTGATCTTGTGGAGAAGCACATAACATTCTTAAACTTTGAAAACTTTTTCTGATGCTATGAATATTGGCTAAACTCATAAATTGTATCTCACAGTTTGGATAATATTCTGGAAATTCACATCCTCCACCTTTTGCTCTGTTGGCAACAGCTGCAGTATATGAACGAGCATCTAAAATAAGCAATTTCTTGTTGCTTTTTCCTTCTATTGAATCTGTTTTAAAGAACATTAAACAATTTTAAAACAATACTTTTATTGCCATTGTAATTTCATTTAAATGGTTAAAATAATAAATAATTTTAAGCTAAACTAGAAATAGTCATGTTCATACTAACGATGTTTTGTTTCACTTATAATATTGATAATTCTTTCAGTTATGATTAATTATGACTATTCCAAATTGATCATGATTAAAAGTGTCATTATCATCATCAAAAAGAAAATAAGCTTAAATATTTTATTTTAGGACAAGAATACCTAACCATTTGTGCATATTAAATGGAAAATGTCAAATGAAGATACAGAAAAATTGTTTAATATAACTAATATAGAATGTTCATGATGTTATAAATACTGTATAGTTTTTTTGACATATTTTGCTTAATATGTCTGTGTAACTTTTACACTAACATTTATTAATTAAAAAGCACATGGTTTAGTGTTATCCACAGTTTCAAGCATCTGAGGAATACCTTGCAAAACATCTCTGTGATCAATGTTCTCCCAATAAAATGTATCTTAGTTTTAAATACTCAAACTTCATAGAATATAGGTACCTTTCAACATCTTTTTCAGTTAGTGTTTATAAAGAAAAAATTTTACATTTTAAGAACTCAATACAACATTTCTAATAAACAATGTGCAGGAAAGGTTGCCTTGATTCCTTTCCTGCATTGTTTATTAGAAATGTTGTATCAAGTCAAGCTACATTTCAAATAATTGATAGAATGTCAATCATAGACAATTTTGAAAAGTACACTGCCTTAACTTTCTTTAATCTTCAAGTCTCCACTTCACTTAACCTTATGGAGGTTGCAGCTGATCTCACAGATACATTCAGAATAATTTTTTAAATATTTTTATTCCAAAGTGGTATAGAATCTGGAAACTTTGTGCAGCTAACCTTAACAGACTGGTAGCATTGATTAACTAGCATTGATTAACTAGCATTACTCTGTCAGTTCTTTTTTATTAGATGAAACTGCTTGTTTTTCTTGATGCTACTTTAAAGTTATCTGAGAGATACCATAACCTTTTTGAGTATTCTTTTTGTTTTTTGATTCTTTTTTAAAATGGTAAATATTACATATTAAACTAAGAAAGAAGAATTAAAGCTGTTACTTGAGTTAGATATAAAACATTCATAAACAAATTGATTATATTTGTAAATCAATTATTGCATATTTCATTTAAATTTATTTTTGTACAATGTATTTTTTAGTAAAATCTGTTAAAATTTAATATTTATCATCATTCTTTGAAAAAGTTTTATCGTTTTGATTAGAAATACATTAAATTTCTTAAAATTTAAAAACTTTTGACAACTATTACAGTAGAATGATGAACTTTGGATGACTAACTTTGAACACTTCAGAGCTTGAATAATAAATTCAACAAAAATTCACTTTTGGAGTTCAAACAATACTTCAAAGTTCAATTTGTGCATGCAGTTAAATAAAAAAGAAAAAGGGCTCAAAGCACAAACACAATCAGTTCTGTGTCCAAGTTATCTCTCACACTCGTTTTACGTTCATATGTTTTCAGTGTATTTTTAGTTATGTGTATTGTGTTATTTGTTAATTTTTTATTCTTGTAATTTTTCTTTGTTGAAGCTTTAGGGCAAATCACATGTTTTGTATCCTTTAGTTCAAAATTTTCAAAACAGAACTTTTTAAATCACATTTCATGTTCAAGTTTATGAACATCTTAGCCACATACATTTTGAATTTTTTTAATTGTTTGTACAGCATTGTATCCTTTCCAAAACTCAAAGCATAATATTCCTGATATGTTTTTTATCCAAAGACATTTCAATTTGATTTTATTCAAACAAAATCTAAATTAAGAAGTTTAAAGTAAGCTTCTAAACAAAGAATAAAATCTCACATTAGCAAATAGTGTTAAAATGTCACAACTATTATAATTAAATCCCACATCTGTATTAAGTAATAATATCTGTTAAAAATATGCAAAAATCATCTGTTCAACTCAATACAACCCTCACTTATTAACTATGGCATCTGAGAAGTGTGAAGAAGCAACAAAGTATAAGAGGACGGTTGTAATATCAACAATCCAGACAAAAAAGGAATTTATTGCAAAGCATGAAAGCAGTACACGTGTGGTGGATCTTGTAGCTATGTTTAAGATGCCAAAATTGACAGAGTGCAATCAATAAATCAAATTTTCATTTTATTATATAGTATTTATATAGTTAGGAGTATTAAATACTTTGCTTGGATGTCAGGCCAACAGTTAATTCAAAAACTTCAGAGTATGAGACGTTAAAGAGCTGGCCGTTAAGGCCTTTAGTCAATAAGCGGTCCCACCCTACATACTTCCTTGAAAAAGCGCTTGCTAGGTGGGCTACTTCCTTCCTCCTCCCAAGTAGTGTCCTCATCTGTCGCGGCTAAAGAGAGATTATGCACTACGCTGGCTGGCTTGAATCCAGATACTTACACATTTTATAAAATGGATGTTGTTGCATTGTACCCTTCGGTACCGCACTTCAAAGTGGTGATGCTAGCCAATACATTGCTTATCAAAGAAGGCTTTACTGCACAGCAAGTATTAGAAGTTTGCAAAGCATTACTCTTTACTACAGAGCACAATTACTTCCACTTCAATGGAAAGATTTACCTGCAGAAGCAAGGTGTGCCGATGGGCTCACCACTGTCAGCTGTATTGGCAGAATTTATCATGTGGTGCATTGAACACAGCGTTTTTAAATTCCCTCTCACTATAGCTTACCCCTTAATTTATTTAAGATACATAGATGATATTCTTTTGGTGTGGCAGGATACGGAAGATTCCTTCCGGGTATTACAACATCACTTATCAAAAATGTATGTCTCTATACACTTCACTTGGGAGAAGGAAGTTGGGAGAAAAATCGCTTTCTTGGACTTGCACATTCACAAATCCCAGGAAGGCTTGGAATTTTCCGTTTATCACAAGTTTGGCAATATCCCTCTCATAATACCGGCCACAGCCTGTCAACCACAGCAATATGTTAATACGGCCATAGCTCCCTTGATCAGATGGGCATTCTTACTACCATCGACACAACATCTTATTAATACTGAACTGGAAGCTGTCCGCACAGCGGTGTATGCGGCGGGATTTAGTGCCTCCAAATACATCCATGTCAAAAATAGAGTTATACAGTCTCTCTTCCCTGCCACCACATTGCGCAGACCAATGGATTGGACAACGCTCCGTCCCTCACTCCCATAATGTGGACGTTTCATGGCCCGGATCTGCCGGATCTTTAGGCAGAATGGTTTTCATTTATATATTGCTCCATGACCATGTCTGCAACAAATATTGTGTAATGATAGAGATGCTATATCCACCCTGGAAAAATCTGGTGTATACTCCGTTCCCCTGCAGAATCCAATATCAGGACTATGCACCAATTATATAGGAGCGACTACCAGAATGCTGGCTGCTTGCATATCTAAACACCAACGTTCGGTGGCACTTGGCAATTGTGACACTGAACTTTCCAAATTGGTGGTACAACACCACCACATAACACTTTGGAATCAGGTGGCAATACTCAAATGCTGCGATGAAAGGAGCTTGATATATATTTGGGAGGCCTTCCTCAAAAAACTGCTCTCCCCGTGCAACTCCCCTACCCTCGACTTACTGGACGTCTGGATTAATTTATACAGGCGTTTAAAAAATCAACAATAATTCTACACTCATTTCCCGCACCTTCTATGTGGTTCAAGGTGCATACGTGTCAGCCTCTTTATGTGTGTCTTTTTATATGTTACATAAGTTTTATGTATTTTAAGTTTTGTCCCACGCTTTTATATTTAAATTTTAATGTAAACTTGCTCTAATGGCTCTATTCCAATCGGTTTCTATGCTGTCTATGTTAAGGTGCATGCGTGCCAAAATTTTACACGTGTTTGCAAAATGTTTTTAATGCAAAATGTAAAGTCTAAAATTTACTTGTTCTTAATAGCCATTCTAATTGGCTCTTATGTTATGCATGTTAATGTGCACACGCACCAATTTTGTGTTTTCTTAATTTCAATGATTTTAATAGCCATTCCAATCGGTGTTTATTTGTTTTAAAACGCATGCACATGAATTTCAAATATTTTTAATTCTAAAATTTAAATCTTATTTGTAATAGTTATATTCCAAAAACGGTTAATATTGTTAATGCTTAAATTTAAATGTTCTGTTCGGATTCTCTATTTGGTTTTGAATTGCCTGAAGATGACGTACATATTTACGTTGAAAGTGCTTGCAAGATTAAAAATATTTCTTTTAATTCTATTTAATACTTCATACTCTGAAGTTTTTGAATGAGTATTTATGTATTTTATGAATTATGTTTTAGTCTATTATTTAGGGCATTTAAATGTTATCTTTACCTTAAATTATTTGTATTTTCTGTTTTAAGTTTAAAAAAATGGGTATTGTTTAGGATCTGAAAATGGATTATTTACTTTCAATTATTTCTAATAGGAAAAAAAATAGTAAAAATTTGAACAATTTGGCCTTTTGGAAGAATTAAATCTGAAGTTCAAGGCACTAATGTACACATTTTAAAGCAATTTTTTTCATTAATGTATTAGTATCATTAATTATATATTTTTTTCATTAATGATCTACTAAATATAGTACATATATTGCAACCTTTGCAGGTTTAATAGCAGTTCACTATCACAAACTGTCTTTTTATCACAAATTATTCTGAGAATAATTTATAACAAATTTCTTTATTGTCATATCTTAGTTTATATCTTGTATTGCAAAAGAAATATTTATGATATGGCATGCAAACAGTAAATATTGGAGCAAACAAGGAAACGTAACTATATTGATTAATTGTTGATCAAAAAATGAAACTAAGCATTTTATATCCTAACATAACTTTGTTACTTCTATGCCATCTTACTGTGTTTTAGTATTGTTTTATGAAATGGTTGGAATTTTTCCCATTTAAAATAATCGGAACTAAATCTCTGACTAATGTTTCTTCACAGAATGTGCCATTTCCTGGAATCAATTACTGACACTGCTTGGAGAATATCTGTTTCTAAAGTACTATTTTTGTTTTAATTCTGTTTGTTGTTTTAATTCTCAAAACTATGCTCCAGAAGATCAATAATTATAAGTGATCTGAAATCATTTTTTAAAATAAAAATAGAATCTTCGTTTATTCTAAAGAAACTGCAATAAATTTTTAAGATTTACAAATCATGAGATGACTTACAATAAGGACTGACTGTTTATACACTACCAACAGAAAGTTTAAGACCAAACACCATGTTTCTTAAAATAAATATCAGTGACTTGTAATCCGTCAAAATATATACATTGTGTAATGAAATCAATAAGACAATTCAGGAGATACACATCACTGGTTGCCACCATTATTTGAAATAATGACAAACAGTATAGTGTCATGTTAGTTGTATGACATCACTATTATGTGGTTTGTTTAAATTATGAGCAATACCAGATGGCACAACCTCTTATTGGTTATTGAAACACATGAAGTTATTTAAGTAGGTCTATTATCTGTTATATTGTAGTATGCTAGTGCTTAGCTAGATATGACCAGACACAAAATATGTCTCATAAGCCAGGAAATTCATCTATTACAGTGTTTCTCAACCTCTAAGAAATCGTCACCTCCTTCAGTAAAACCATTACGTAGTATAGCCCCCTTCACTACAAAATTCCAATGCCGAGGGCCAAGACTAATGCCAAATTTGTACTGCATTGAATAGAATAGTGACTAGTATAATGTTATTTGTTTAATTATTGTACGATGTAATGAGCAAAATATCTAATTATTCTTAATATATTGTTTTACTATATTGCCCAGAAAATTGTTTTTTGCCCCCAAAATATAAGTTGTTACTAATCACCCCCTCAACATGGAAAAATGCCCACATGGGGGCAATATCGCCCCATTGAGAAACACTGATCTGTTAGAATTGAGACATTTACAATCATTTGTGCTCTGTCAATATCCAAAACAGGTATCCATTGTATATTAGAGAATGAAAAGTATCAGAAACCATTTTGACTGTCCAAGAACAGTCCAAAGACCTAAATCAACATCAGTTTATGAAAATAGATTTATTGTCATGTCTAATATGACAAACAGGTGACTAACTGTGCCAGTAATTACAGTACAGATAACCCCCGTATAACATGGTAGTTACGTTCCAAAAAATTGCCGTGTTATGCGAATCCGTGTTATACAAAACAAAGAACTAATACGAAAAGGAGGGTTAGGTTCCAAAAATTAAAAAACATGCTAGTATATTTTCACAATTAAGATAAATATCTTTATTAAAATTTTCTTAAGTGATACATATTAATATAAATTAAACAATGTTTTCTTCGTCATCACTAAAAACACTACTAATTAACCAAGAGCGTTTTCTTTTTGGCAAGTTATCCTTATCCTCTGAGCATTTTTCTGCATTATCTTCAGATCCATGCTTTACCTTTTGCAAAATGTATGTAATTTTAGATTGCTTGCTTCTAGTTAAAAGGTCTTTATAAATTTCCTTATATGGTGCTAAGCACTTATGAAGAATAAAGCAAGTATGGAATAAGGGAAAAACATTCGGCAACATCAGAAGCAGAAGCGTTGCGATCTGGCAACATTGAAACAAGTTTCGAGAAGGACCACGTGTATCGACAGAAGGCAAGAAGAGAAAATTTACACACTTAAGTACTAATAGTTCATGAAAATAATAATTTTCGTAAACTATTATTACTTAAATATGTAAAAATTTATTACATTTCCTGTTGTACGAGAGTTTTACCCAATTCTCGAACCGTGTCAGAGTGAATCCGTGCTATAAAAGTACCGTGTTATACGGGGATGGTACCAATTCTCGAACCATGTTAGAGAGAATCCGTGATATAGAAGTGTCGTGTTATACGGGGGTTACCTGTATACATAAATGGTGAGAAGCAAACACCCATCTTCATCACAGTAAAAAGCTGATTGCAGAAGATTGGTCTCCATGGTTAGGTTGAATTACGAAAGCCACTACTTTGCCATTGAAATAAGGTTAAATGACTGAAGTGGACAAACAAGAAATGATCCATAATGGAATGGAAGTTGGTGCTATGGATGGATGAGTCGAAGTTTGAAAACAAAATATTTGTTTGCCACAAAATAGGTGAAAGACTGTGGTTCCTACAATGAAGCATGATGGGGTAATGTTATGATATAAGAATGCTTTGCTGTTAATAATTCAGATGACATCTACAGGTTTGAGAGATTGTTAAACAAACAAGGCTATCATCAAATACTTTTCTGTTTTGTTGTGCCCTTGGTCAATGTCTTCTTGGAGATAGTGTTCTTATATTGTTGAAAGACAACACTAAGTACACATCCAACCCATGGAAGCAGTATTTATAACAAAAGGAAACAGTAGGTATGCTGAAATTCATGAAATGGCATCCACAGTCATATGACTTATCTCCTACATAGCTGCCTTGGAATTTCGTGGACAGATGAATTTGACAAAAGACACAATATACTGTACACCAACTCTGGGTATCTATACAAGCTGCATGGCATAGCATCCTTTCTACTTACCTTGACAAACTGTTGGAATGTATGCCACAAGTTTGTGCAGCCATGATTAAAGCCAAGGTGGAGACTGATAAAAGCAAGATTTAACAATTTTTACTTTAAAGTCCTGGGCCTGGTTGCTGTTGACTTCTGTAAAAAAAACCTGAACTAGTCCAATAAATGTAATTAATTTAAGTTACCACATAATTTATTGTTAGTCTTAAACTTTTGATTGATAGTGTATATCAACTAGACAGACAGCAATAACAGTTTGATTAAATTGCCTACTAAGAACATTAGTGACATAATTTCAAAGATTACCAATTTTGAATTAAATGCACCATAACCTCCAATCATTTACAGCAAAATGTACATGCAATGTCATTATTCCATCTAAAAATTTTCAAAATAATCAAATTTTTATGCTTTAGTGAAGAACAAAAATTGAAAAGATTGCATACTAACTTTAAAGGTAAGAAACATTAACACCTTCTAGAACACCTTCAGATAGGCAGGATGCCTATCTGAATAGTGGCATTTTGCAATATTTTTATTAATGTAGCAATAAAAATATAAGACTGACAATAAAAATCCTAGTCTGCTTATTTTGACTTTTAGCATAAATTGAATCCCAAAGCATACTTCAGGAAAAACAGCAGAATATCTAGATCCTGTGCACCACACACCTAGCAATTTCATGATGTCATACAAGTTTTGTCTAGCTCCAAAGCCTAGGTCTTATCTACTCAGCTATCACTACTCAGAAAAGTGAAACTTTGAAAGACTTATAAGCCAAACACTCAATTTTCAGAGGACACTTTTTTTGGAAATGTTTGAAAAGTGGGTCCTATTATTTGGACAAGGAGTTGTTTGTGTTTAAGGCTACATGCTCACCAAGTTTCATTTGAATTGGAGAACCGAATACCTGGCCCTCTCCTTGTAAGCGAGAGCTTAACATGTTACTTTTGCTTTCCAAATGCCAAACTGATAAGGCTACTAGTACTTGCATTAATTAATAAGTAAACTGGTGGTGATAATTTAAAGTGTCAAATAAATTTAAAACTGGCAAAATGGTTGACAATATTTTTAACTTTTCCAGGATGAACCTGAATAAGTGTTCTAGCAACAAAGAAAAAAGTTCAATTGAATAACACAAATAGTTGAGTAGGAAAGAAAGATTTGAAGTTTCAACAAAAAGTACAAAAGCAATTATCCCAAAACAACATTTTCAGAATTATGTCATTAATATTCTCAGTATTCTATCTCAATATGTACAGTAAAATGTGGAATCACTTATGAGGTGTGGAATCCAATAATCAGATCTTATATACTAAATTTTTATCTTAATGTTTATTTAAAAACATAAGTCCAATAAATTAAGCTCTATGTAAAATTAATTTTCTAAACATATTACTTAATGTCTTTAATAAATAAATCACAAATTACTAAAACTTACCAACAGGTAAATGAGTTGGTAAAGACACATTACTGCTATCAACTTCACTACCCATAGAAAAACATTCTTCTTGTGTTGATATACCTGGATCACTTGTACATGCATCAGCAATTGCTTGGATTAGGTTTTCATCATTATGATTTCTCCAACCAAACCATCCTACTTCTGGTTGACTACTTCGTGCTATCACTGCACCATTCGTCTGATGCCTTAAATTTTAATTTAATAAAAGTATTTATCATCAAATATTAAAACTGATAAGTTTGTTTACTTGTTGCAGATAATAGTATTAGAAAGATTAAATTTTTTTGAATAAAAATAGCATTGACTTTGCTTAAATTAAAATACTGTAGCAACTAATATATTCTAAATAACTGAGATAAAAGTTTGGTGGCCTGAAAAACATTACCTTTAGAATTGAAAGACACTACCAGAGGTCTGCAACTGATTGCTGCTTTCTAATGACACTATTTATTCAGCAATCAAGTTACATTACTGATGGGTCAATACACAAAACATATTAGTGTCCCATTTTGTAAAGTGCTGCTTTAAGCTTCAGATGACAGCAAGCCTCCAGAATATAAACTGGCTTTGTGCACCTAATGAACTCATTGATAACAAGGCCCTTCACAAGAGCTTCAAGCGGCTCATCAAAAACTATTTCAGAACAATTGGCAACTCAGTAAAGACAAACTGATTTCTCACCACTGACAAACCTGACAGAATGGACTATAGAATTTTGTAAAATAATTTGTAAATAGTGACATATTCTGCATATTAAACTGTAAGCATATTAGTATAACATCAAAATAACATTGTTTGGAATATTATAACACACTGTCATGATATAAAATTATTATTATTTTATACAGTAATAAATAAAGGTCGGTGTCAAATTTATAGTGTATTTGTGTTTAATATCATATCACTGGTTTTTTATGAAGAACCGTTTGTATCTTCATGTTGTGAACCATCTGTATCTGGTTGGAATCTTAAAAAGATACAGACTTTAATCTGACTTAAAATAATTTGTATGGCCATTATTATTTGAAAGATTATTATTTTATATATAAGTGAAACAAATTTACTTAGTTTATTAATTGTATAAAATGGAAACTCTACTTTAAATTTGTATTATATTTGTGTTTACTTTTCAATTGAAAATATGTGTTGTAAATTTATGTAGTTAATTTCTAACAAATAGCTTATGTAACCTTTGCAGTGCCTTGCAGAGCAGAGGTCCAATAAAGGTGTTATAAAACAAGTTACATATAAACAAAGACAGCAAATAGCCATTAGAGAATAAGAAGTTAGGAAGAAAAAGGAGTGATGTCTATGGAGTTTAATTACTTCTGAAACTAGGGGTATGTTCGTAAAGTCGAACGAGTTAAACGAGAATGACGTTATCGTTATTCTTATTTCGTTAGACTTTTCGAACGATTCGTTTAGAACTAAATGGCTGTTTCTAAAATCAAATGTTGCTAATACAGCCTTATCCGAAATATTTTTCTTAGATTGCTTCGGGTGGACAGTTACTCCAATCATTTCATCTTTTAATTCACAATTTAAACACTCGAGTAGATTTAGAAACATCGATATCGCCGGGCGCCATTTTCTTAACGAAGTAAACCAACTCTTTCCTTCGTGAACTTCGTTAGAGTTTCGTTCGAAACGTCATCACCGCAGAGCATGCGCACTGAGCGAGACTACTACTTTTCGAACGATTCGTTACTAACGCGTTTAACTCGTTCGACTTAACGAACGTACCCTAGTAAGGATTCAAGTTTTCATGAACAAATGTTATCCTCATTCATGAGTCAAAAAATAATAAAGCATCTCAAGGAAAGTAATGAACCAAACAGAAAGATCAGGTTGTCCAATTGCCATATCAAACCAAAACCAACAAAGATCTCTGGAATGCATCTTGACTACAACAGTAAATGTAAATTATTGATGGATGGTAAGAGAGTTTGAATATTAAGACAAAATGATAAAGCAAGTTGTGGAGGACCTTGGATATGAAAAAAATCCCAGAAATCAGCATCTAAAGTCACCCCAGATCAGAGCAAAAGACAGCATTGGAATTTGACAACTCTCTTCAAAGGGACAATAGAAGAGCTATTTAAAATGGATGTAATTATGAATGATAAGATTTATTGCTTCTTCATCTGTTATAAGAAGTTCAAGAACTTTCAAAAGTAAAGGAAAGAGGCGAAAGAAGACTTAAAATTCACAAAGAAAAATTTGGATAAAAAATCCTGACGTAATCCAGCGGCAGGACCAAAGATACTTTTGTTTTTTTTTTTTTTATATGACCTATAAATCAATTTCCCTTATTCAATTTTTCATCCCAAGTAAAATAATTATAATGGTACTATTTTCTATTAAGCTCTTCTGAACTGTTTAAAAATGAAAACATCTGTTTAAAAAATGGTAAATAATTTACTTTAAAAATTAAAACTTAAGAATGATAAATGGCTTCAATTTAAAATTAGTCCTTATACTTCAAAAACTGCATTTATATCATTTTGCTTCAACCTACTGATGAAACTTTTAGGAAAACAAAATACTAAAATTTGTTCTTACAATGAGTCATGTTCTTGATTATATAAGAATTCTCATTTTTGGACAGTTCAGTACTCTACAAAATTCTACAAAATCAATCCTATAATAAGGTGGAATAAGTTTTCACATGAAAAAATTAATGCTATTAATTTGCTAAACTTTTCTTTAAAATTGTAATCAATTTACCTCCAAACAACTGCTGGAATGCGATGTGAATAGCGAAAATTAGCTACTGATTCCAGGTCCGAATCAGGTATGGAAGCAGGAACAAGAAAATATTCAGGATAGCTTGGGCATAATCTTAAAAAAAATTATACATCATTATATTACATAATTACACAAATGTATAAATTTGAATCACAAATATAAATAATTTTGTTAATTTTTATTTATAGATTTATATACACAAGGTATATTCAAATCTTGTTACATATAATCAAATACAGCACTTGAACACTCTTTCAACATATTTGCCATGACTCTGCACAACATGATACTAAAGCTCTGAATCTGACAGATTCAATCATCAAGATCAGTACAGTAATTGTTATTCTGGGTAACTATTTCCTGTCTTTAATTAACCGTTAAATGTTTTGCAACTGACATTTTTAGACCTGAAGAGAAAAGCCTTGAATGTGTTCTTGTATTATTGTTATAACTTAAAAATAATTAAAATATATCAAAATAACATTTTCAGTCAAAAAGTATATTAAAAATTTAGTAATCTAGTCATTCAATATGTCAAGTAGAAAGTAATAATAAAAAATTACTTTTAAATAATTGCGGGTACACATACACACAATTCTTGAACAGCCAACTGATCTCTAGTAGTAAATGACTATTGTAAGTAAAATATGAGTAGCATAATTGAACCTGTACTTGTATTATAGGTTATCATTTATGGAATTGTAATTATTTTGGAGTAAATTTATAATTTGTAACACTATAAAAACCTACAATCATTACATTCACTATGAAAAATGCATTATATTGGGGTGAGTCATAAATAAGTGGGTTCTCTAAACCAGTGATCTCCAAACTTTGATTATGTACCCCTAAGACGAAAATAATTATAAGTTGTACCCTGTATAATATAAAATTTGTTAAATTTCCACAATACATACATAATTCCTGCTAAATTTCATGCTATCCGCAATTTGAATTTTTTCCATATTTGATCGCAAGTGATTGTGAGCCTACTTCTTTGGGAGGATGAATGACTGTGAAATTAGACAGACTGTGGACAGGACACACATACAGTATTTTGAAGGAAAACTTGACATAGCCCCAAGTATCACTTTGCATACCCCACTTTAGAGAACACTGCTCTAAACGAATTTATTTGCCAATAAAATGTACAACAATAGACTTTAATCTAATACATATTCACAGTCATTACTGATGACTTCTTGCCATTTTTTGGGCATTCTGTCAATTCCTCTAAAATTCTGGTAGTTTTGAATCAAAAAATTCCTGGACAAACTTCTGAACCCGTCATCATTTTGGAAGTGCCGCCCTTGTAAAGCAATCCACAGTGCATGGAAAAAATGAAAATCTGTTGGTGCCCAGTCCAGTGAATATGGTGGATGAGGCAAAACAGATCAGCCAAACTCTAAAATTTTTTCTTGTGTAATCTTTGCTGTGTGCAGCCTTGCATTGTCATGCAATAATGTGATTTTTTTCTGTTAACAAGTGCAGGACTCTTTTCTTGAAGTTTTAGCTGAAGCTGCTCTAACAGTTGAATGTATACATTTACAGTAACAGTTTCTTTGGATGGCAACAACTCAAAAAGGATAATTCCTTGATGATCCCACCATACCACTCATAACAAAATTTTTCTTCTGTCCACACTGGGCTTGGGTCCAGTTGAGGCTAATCATCTTTGTCAATCCATTGTTGACAAAGATGATTATTCATTGGAAAATGTGATCCATTTTTCATTGCCCCAACAATTTTAGCCAAAAAACGTTTTACTTTAAGCCATAAAAACAAGATAGTAGCTGTGAGGGATGCATGGAAGGATGCAAAGATGCAGGAGGTGGTGACGTATGAGGAGTTCAAGAAACTCATGATTAAGCGATTTGATAGAGAGCCAATTTCTTTACGTTTACAAAAGTTCCATGCCTGTATCCAAGGGCGAGACGAAGATGTACAAACCTATGCCGTGCGATTACAAACCCTGGTAAGGGATACGATGGTAGAACAAACTAGCGGGGATGCGCAGGAAAGGGAAGTTATCAAAAGATGTCAACAAAAAGAGAGGGACGAAAGATTGCTGGTGCAATTCCTCAGCGGCCTAAATGAGCGCATAAAAAGACAAGTGATGTCGCGAGATCCGGAGACATTCGATAAGGCGGTGCAGGCAGCCATCAGCGAGGAAACTATTGAACAATTAACGGCGAAATCACGAGCGATAGTCAGGAACATAAACAATCCTATCGAACCAAAAAAGGATCCTAGCGGAACCCCTCATAAGCAATTAGAGGAAACTTTAGCAGAAATTCAGGAGCAATTGAGACGATTAGGAACTCAGGAAAGAAGTCAGGGAAACCCTTCACGCAGAAATCCCATATCTTGGCGCCCCAGAGCTTATGGCGACCGATCTCAATATCAATCCCGAGGACGACGGGACGACGACTCGAGAGGGACCCGATATCCTAACTGGGATCGAAATAGAAGTGAAAATAGAGATGCTGCATATGCCCCCCGAGATGGGACCCGGAATGTAGCAAGGGGACAGAGAAGCGAAAGAGTTCGAACAAATTCCCAGCCACCTAGGAATCAGACCTACGGCAGAATTAATAAAGTAAATTGGTGGGAACGCAGAATGCCATATCATAAATCGGCTCGACCCTTTCGATCTTCCCAAGCGAGTTATCATAGATTATATCGAGAGTTTCGATCGCCGACACCGAGAAACTCATATAGCTCCCGAAGGGGAATGCCTATGATGTCTAGAGGTAAAGAAGGAATCCGAGCACTAGGCCGGGATTCGGAACCAAGTTTATTATGTAAAATCGACGGATATACGGCTCGACTGGCTATAGATACAGGGTCTAAAGTCACGCTTCTATCCCGATCATTGGTTCACGAGGTGGCTGGCGTAGAACTTAATTGGAAAAAGGGAGAGATTTTGTTCCAAAGTGTTACGGGCCACGGAATAACTACCTATGGGACCATCAAGGTTCATTTTGATATGGGCTCTTTGCAATTTTCTCATTCATGTTATGTCGTGGATGATCAGATTACACATCCTTTTGATGGACTTTTAGGAAGAGATATTATAAAAACTCAACAGTTGACGATTAATCTAGCAAGAGAAACATTAACCCTCCCAAGGGGAGAGGAAATTCCATTTCGAAAAAACTCTGATGCTCACAAATCAAATATTTTAAAGCCAGAAGAGAAAAACCGACCTTGTAAAGGCACACAGAGCCAGTCTAAAGGTTACTCGATTCTTAATCGAGCAACAACCAAAGTCACCCATAGCCAAAGAAAAAATTCTAATCCTGAACAAACTCGAGATGTACTCCTATCGGCAGATTGCAATCTTCCCCCCAGATCCGAAATAATTACGATGGCCAATATATCGGGATTAAGACAAAAAGGCAAAATCGGAGTTATCGAATCCAGTATTATTAGCCAGGAGGGGGTCATAGGAACAGATATTCTAGCAAAAACTTTGAAGGGAGGACAAGTACCAGTCCGTATATCTAACCTTTCCACCCAACCTAGGAAAATAGCGAAAGGCGAATGTGTAGGAACCTTTTTAAGAGCAGTAGAAGACAAATCTCCCATAAAGCCCTGCTCTATCAATAAATCCTCTACTCCTGATCTTACCAGAGAAAAATTCAGCCAATTATTCAATTTGTCCCATATTGGAAAAGGGAAAAAACAGCCTTTATTAGACCTCTTGTACAAATATCGACATGTCTTTGCCACTCACGATTATGATTTGGGATATTGTCAAGTCGTGGAACACGAAATCAATACCGGAGATGCTTCACCCATATACCAACCTCCATATCGAATACCCTACGCTCAAAGAGAAAAAATGAATGAAATCATTGATGAGTTATTAGATCATGGAATAATATCGCACTCAAAATCCCCCTGGTCAGCACCTGCATTATTAGTCAAGAAAAAGGAGCCGGGGCTATGGCGCCTTGTCATAGATTATCGCAAGCTCAATAAAGTTACAAAAACGGACCCATATCCATTACCTTTAGTCCAGGAAGCCCTCAGTTTGATGGGAAAAGCAAAATACTTTTCGACCATGGACACCCTTTCGGGGTTCTGGCAATTAGCCCTGAGAGATAAAGAAAAGTCCGCTTTTTCAAGCCCAGACGGTCATTACCAGTGGAATCGGATGCCAATGGGTCTTTGCGGGAGCCCTGCATCCTGGCAAAGGGCGGCAGACTTCATCCTTCATGGATTAAAAGGGAAAACTTGCCTCGTCTATATGGACGACATCTTGACTTTTAGTTCCGACTTCCAAACTCATCTTTCCCGATTAGAACAAATTTTCCAACGCCTTGCTGCCGCTGGCTTAAAACTAAAACCAAAGAAATGTCATTTCTTGCAGCGACAAATTAAATTCTTGGGCCACAACGTTTCTGATGAAGGGATAAGACCGGATCCCGACAAAATCAATTGCGTATTGACTTTTCCTAAACCTACTAACAAACATGATATAAAGTCGTTCCTAGGTTTAACTGGATATTACCGGCGCCACATAAAATCTTATGCAGATATCGCAAAGCCACTGACCGATCTCTTAAAGAATGACGCTCAATTCCAATGGGGAGAAGAGCAAGAGCGGAGTTTCGAGAGATTAAAAGAAATCATTACATCCGCCCCACTGTTAAAATCTCCTGATTTTACCAAACCTTTTATACTGGCTACAGATGCTTCTAACGAGGCTATAGGAGCAGTATTATCACAAGAAGATGAACGAGGAGAAATGCCAATCGCTTATGCCAGTCGCATATTGCGGAAATCCGAGAAAAATTATAGTACTACTGAGAAGGAATGTCTAGCGGTTGTTTGGGCTACCAAATATTTCAAACCTTATTTATACGGCAGGAAATTCATTATTCTCACTGACCACAGACCATTGAAATGGCTTATGAGCAATAAAGACTCTAGCACAAACTCACGAATAGCTCGTTGGATTATATTTTTGCAAGAATTTGAGTTCGAAGTAAGGCATAAAGCGGGAGAATGTCATAGAAACGCCGATGCTTTAAGTCGCATTCCTATCAGACAAATCGTAGAGACTGAAGACGACCTTGACCCAATATACTCCAAAGCCCAAATCCGAGATTTACAGAGACGAGATCCAAAATGGAATCCTATAATTCAGCAACTAGAAGATGAAACCGCACAAGATCCAAATCTTAAGAACCAATTCTTCCTAGATGAGGAAGGAGCTCTTTATCATTTACAACCTAGCAATCAAGGAGACTTCCTAGAACAATTAGTCATTCCATCCGTATTGATTCCATATATACTACATACTTATCATGATACTCCTGTCGGAGGACATTTGGGAGCACGAAGAATGCAACAAAAACTCCAGACTTTATTTTATTGGCAGACCATGAACAAAGACATAAAAACTCATTGCCAAGAATGTCAACGATGTGCTATACACAAGCGAAAAGACAAACGAACAGAAGCTGAACTACAGTTATTCTCTCCCCTCACACATTTATTTGAACGGACGGCTATGGACATTATCGGTCCTTTGCCTATTACAACCAACGGAAACAAATACATCCTAGTTTTTGTGGACCATTTCAGCCGATATGCAGAAGCAATACCTTTACCCGATATTCATAGCAAAACTATCGCCAAAGCCTTCGTTACCAACATTGTTTTACGCCATTCAACTCCTGTACAACTTCTTACAGATCGAGCCCCAAATTTAATCTCCAAGATGTTCAAGGAAGTATGCGAATTGCTTCATATTAAGCGACTTCTTACAACCGCTTATCACCCTGCATGCAATGGGATAGTTGAAAGATTCAATAAGACCCTTGTTGATATTATCTCACACTATGTAGCCAAAGACCAAAAGGACTGGGATGAATGGATTCCCTACGCCTTATTTGCATATAACACTACCGTCCACGCTTCTACGAATGACAGTCCATTCTTTCTGTTGTATGGACGAGATCCAATTTACCCCTTTGACCTTATCACCCGTCCGACCAGAACTAAATACGATGTAGAAGATAACTTCGCATCGGAACTCCACCTTCGAATGGCCAGTGCCCATCAATTAGCACAAGAATATGCCGAAGCAGCAGCCAGAGAACGTCAAAAAATACATCGCCGAACTCATAAAATTCCTACATATCAGGTAGGCGATCGAGTCTTCCTTAATGAAGTTGTCCTACCTCAAGGGTTAAAAAGGAAATTAGCACCCCGATGGTCCGGCCCATTTCGTATCATATCCAAATTAAGTCCTGTCACGTTCCTTATTGAAAATATTCAAACGAAGAAACAACTCCAAGTTCATGCTAATAGATTGAAACATTGCACTGCTAGACAAGAATTCGAAAGGTCCGAAAGTTTAGACCGATTTCCTACACCAACATCTACACAACCTAAGGTATTATCCCGCCAACCTTCCCTAAGTGTAGACCCATGGGACGAATTTATCCTCACTGAAATTCAACCACAACCAGAAACGGACTTAGAATCAGAGGAAGACGATTCCGAAAGTGAAGAAAGAATAATAGAATCTACCCCTAGAGAAGAACCAAGAGAACCTACTTCCTCTCATTCTTATGCATTACGCAGCCGGGGACCAGTGGAAGAACGTCCCTGGATTCTCCCGACCCCTAGACGAAGTCGAATTCCCAAACGAAAGGCTAGTCCGCCAAAGGAAGGAAATAGCGGTCAATCAAAAGTAACAAGACAGAGTTAATTAAGACAACAGACAAAATTTACAAGAGAGAGAGAGAGTAGATTATAAATCCATTAACCCTCTGTATAACGCGAAAAAATATATTGTCGGAAATAATTAATCATATCAATGATAATCATATCAATGTCGGAAATAATTCATGTTAGTATTATGCACTCAGAGAGAGAGACTTTTAAATATTATGTGTTCACAAAACGGGTCTTTATCATTGTCAAATCAAATTTCATCGAAAATCACAAGAACCTCCAGGAAACACCCTACATCCTCTACCTTCCATTGAAACTTCAGCTCATTAAAATCGATCTTGCTCACTCAGAACAAGCCCGATTTTGGAAAGGCCGGGGTAATGTGAGGGACGAACAGACCCACAATAAAGTGTTATTTTAAATTTTAATTTGGAAAATATAATCGGTTAAATTCGAACGTTTTATCGAGTTAGGCTAAAAGCCATAAAATTTATTTCCCACGGAGTTTGTTCCTTGTTGAGTCGAATCAAGTTAGTCAGGGATGTGTCACCAGGAACTTTTGATGGAGAATCCATATTGGACGTGCGACCGTTAAAGGCCATCACCTGACCTCATGGAAAAAACCCAAGAGGAAAAAAAAAGAGAAAAGAAAACGATCCCGAGGTCAGTCGTCATCCGAAGTCCCTCTACAGAAGTCGTCATTCAAGCCCGCCCAACCAAGTCGTCCTCCAAACCATTAAAACCGTGCCCCAGGATTAAAACCGTAACACCGAATTAAAACCGCGACCAGGATTAAACCCGAGAAAAACATTCGTGCTGGATTAAGCCTCTACACTCCTCCGTGCCTCCACCCCAGTGAACGGACAAGATTCTGATTCAAGATTCAACGACAAGATTCAAAGAACTGTCCATCAAAGAACTGTCCATTCAAGATTCAAAGAACTGTCCATCGACAAGGTATTTATCAACCCGCGATTCGGTTGTAAACTCTCTCTCTCCGCGGCCTAGTATAGTTAAGGACAATAATATGCCGATAGTATTTAGTATCTCTGTATAGTATTTAGTTCGACTTAATTAAAATCGTTAATTATTTGTTACTATGGAGTCCGAGTAAGTTACTTCCGCGTCTCTCTCTTCACCTCTACTCCGAATCCAAGCGCTCACACGCTACCGCTCGCGAATCTTTAGACGTAACGTCACGATTTCCGAGTCCCCCAGAGACTCGGTGGTGTCAGATTCAGCCCTCCTGACAGGGCGCCAAAGAGGTGCCGACCCAGCGGTCACATAGCTATTGACTTTCTGTCAGCCTTATTCTGTTCACTGAGGTTAGGCAGAATCCAAACTCTCAGCTTGTTCACTTTTCCTAGTTTTTGGAGGTGATGGCTGATGGTTGATGGAATGCATGCAGCTTCTCCGCTAACTCCCTCGTTGTTTGTCATGGGTTCTGCTCAATCATGACCTTAAAAACATCATTATCAAAGTCTGTAAAGCAACCAGGTCTTTATTAATCTTTTAAGAACAAATCCCCAGAATGGAATTTTGTAAACCACTTTTGAACTGCTCTATCTGAAATTACTCCACTGCCATAAACATTGCAAATGCTTTTTGCCATTTCTGTAACATTATTACAGAGTTTAAACTCCCACAAGACATGGCAAATGTGCACTTTCAAATATTTCATTTTAAATGAATTCAAAAAACAATATTTTATTACATTATTAACACTTTAATGTTAAAATTTGCATTTAAGGACTAATGACTAATAAAACTCAGTTCAAGGGACACACCATCTTGCAAGTATTTGAGTTTTTTACACCTACTGGTAAACTGAACTTATTTATGACTCAACCCAATACATAACATTCATTCTATTTGTATTTTGTCATCATTTTCAATTTCTGATTAAATTCCTTAGGAATTGCAAATTTACTGACTTTTTTTTATTACTGGTAAAATGGTAAACTTTCGCAAAAATTAGCATACTGTTTTACGTAATGATTGTTTAGTCGTCAACTCAATGATTTTTAGTGCTCTATCATCAATTGAATTCCCTTCTATTTTGAAAAGCAAAAATTTTGTTGCTCAAAAAAACAAATAAATAAAGCATGCTGCAATTTTTCATTTGCCATGAGTAAAAGTGTAAGTGTTAACATTCAAATAAATATATTCAATTTTGTCAACTAATATTATTGCACTCTAGGTGTTATGAGTTTAGAAAGAAATTGTCAAACTGTCCAATGGGGTGCTGTAATATGATGCTTCAAAAACTTTAAAGAACTGCAAATAATTTAAAAGATGAATGGTATAAATTATTTTTTCAGTTTAAATAAAAAATTTTTGATGCTTTTGTATTTTATATATAATATAAATATGTGAAAGTGTACACAAATATACCGTATTTACTCGCATATAAGATGAGGTTTTTATTCATTTATCACAGCTTCAAATTCCTAGGTCGTCCTATATGCATAAGCTAGACTTTGCATTTTTGCAAATAATTTTTGTAAACCGTGTATTTGCATTTTGTACTGGATGCTTACCCTCTTGTATTTAAAAATATAAGTATTTTATCTGGATTGTTTGAAACGTTCTTGTATATTGTCAGGAGTAAAGATGAATAGCAATAGGAAAAGCAAAGCTTTTGAATTGAATTCCAGATTGAAATTCCAAAATCATACGGGAGTACGATATAAGTTTTAATCCATTCCCATGTGAAAACAGATGATTATTCAGAAATCAGAATTCAAAGAAATTCTAAGTGTGATTGGCAGAGAGTGGATTCGACTGTTAAGAATTGGCAAAAAAAGTCCAGCTTTACATGAACAAATTATGTTGTCAATTTTACAAGTTTTTTCCTTAAAGTTTAAAATGCCAGTAATTTTTGCAGGACAATGTGTGCATTTACGTACATTTAATATTTTACTTGTGATTAATTAAACGAAATAAAATTATAATTGTATTAATAAATCTAATTTTCTTTATTTTGATCTTTAAAGTCACACTATGTCCTATATGCGAGTAAATTCAGTAGTTATCTTTTGAAGCCAAATATTTATGTCTATTTTATCAGGTTAACAAATTTTCCAATAAAAAATATCAAATTATCAGTATTGCTGATATACTGATGCAGTTTTTTTAAAAATCTAATTACAGGTAAAGCCATTTATTGGTAATGAAATCCCTAATATTCTTAGCATATTCACTACTTGGTTTTATCAATTTGAAAAAAATTCATTTATATCATTCTCTTCATTAGTATCCACATTTGAATATCCATCAATAATATAAAAAATAATTATCAAAACATTGGTCACCATTCTATCCAGGAAAAAATGAAATTTTTCACACCTCTCTCTCTCATTCACAAAAAAATAATAGTAATAATAATATTAATAATTTAATAACTTAGACTAACATGATTGCTAAATGAAGAATGCTATCATTCAACAAAAAACATTTCTATAATTATGTCAGTTAAGTTTTTGGATTCATCATATGTATCAATAGAAAACAAGAAAAAATTTCCTGAATATAATAATTCATTACAGCTATTAAAATGAAGCAGAATGAGCATGATTTAGTATTGTATGTTCAATCTAATGTATACAAAATGTTGAGTGAATGTGTGCATGAGAGTAATGTGTTAAATATTACTCTGAAATCAGTTAAGTAATATGCTATAAATAATTCTCTTTACTCAAAACTAAGTAAAATAAATCCACTTACGCATAATTTTTATTTATAAGTGTAATTCTCCAAACACATTTTAAATCGAACCTCATTCTTTCTGCCTCTGCTTCAATACACCAACTTTCTGTTTCATCATTTTTTTGATTGCCTACAAAAACAAATGTAAATTTTAATAAAATTCAATTTAATTAATATTGAGGTAATAAATTAATACAGTATTTTAAATATATATATTCAAATACAGTTAGTCTTAATCTCTTAATTATTGATTATAATAATTAATAGTAATAACACTAATTAACAATAAGAATAGTACAATTTATCTATCATTAAAGATTTCAAATTATACTTGTTCTTACTTCCTATAATTATATTGTCTGTCATTAGCTTATAGATTATCCAAAAGACAATAATAAATGGCTTTGAAACAATAGTCTAAGTCAAATCAAATCAATAATATACATTAATAAAAATATAATAAAATTTTCTAAGCCTAATTTGGAATCAAAAGTAATTTAAAACCTCTACTAAGCATGTTCATCTTTTGTTATAGACAGAATAATTATGTAATATATTACATAATTGTTAATTCAAAATAAAAAATTTCAACTTATGTTTCATTAAAGAATGTAAAGCCAAATAACCACAGGATTACTTTTCCGTGATTATATTTAATTAATTACCAAATACTTTGTCACTAGAGGGAGCAAACTCTTATTAAATTTAATAACTGTAATTAAATTAACATTTATTAAATAACTTAGAATATTCTAAATTATAGGACAAAGGCAGTGAAGGACACCCCAGTCAGCACCATAAGTAACCAAGAATGGTTATCATATTTAAATATGATAACCATTCTTGGTTATCAAGATCAAACTGGAGACTTGGGAAGCATAACTGGCAACACATCTGCATCGTAAGCAGGAGTTGTATGTTCGAGTTCTGCTCCAGACCAATTCTTTTTGTCTTGTTTGGCTTTACAAATTTATTGGGTTTTGTGATACTTGTTTAATTAAAGTGTATAAGTTTAAAATTAAAGAAAATTTAAATGCCAAGTTTGTTCATTTAAATTAAAATGTAATAAGTGAAAAAAAGTGAACAATTATAATAATAATTAAAAACATCATGTATATAACAGATATTCAATATATAAAAATTTTGTAATCCACATCTCCAAGGATCAAAATTCCTTTTTCTCCTGAAAATGAGTTTATATAAATTTGAAATCAAATAAGGAAACTGATGCTAGATTTAAAAAAAACAAAACACATTAAAAATGACTTGTTATTATTTTTCATACATACAATATAAGCTTTCCTTCTATTTTTGTATAATTTATCACAATTACATGATTTCAATAAATATACTGGTATTTTTGAAACCATGCCAGTAATTTTTAGTAATTTGAACACAAACCATTTACTGTATTTATTCAGACACTTGGCAAATCTCATCATTTTATTCAATTGATATGGGTTCGTTGTATTTGTACACGTTTCGAGCGTACATGTTAAATTACAAATGTTTGTAAAGTTCAAATCTTACAAACATTTTTAATATTTGTAAAGTTTGAACCTTAATTTAAAGGTTTGTAAGGTTTGAACCATGTAATTTAATGGATAACAAGTTAAATTTACAAAGAATTTTATGGTTTTAACTTTCAGTAATCTGTAATCTAAAAGTTGGCTGAAGAGGGGCAAGGAATACCTGAAACGTGTACAAATACGATGAACACGTATCAACTGAATAAAATTTAATGATGAGATTTGCCAAGTGTCTGAATAAATACAATAAATGATTTGTATTCAATAAATATTTCAATGGATACTTTTACAAACTAAATATATTATAAGAACTGAAACTTTCATATTGAAACTACTCGTAATATATTATCCATATTGCTATTTTACAGTTGATATTTTTAAATTTAAATCAATGCATTTGATCAAAAAAAAAATCACGAACTTCAAAATTAACCAAAATTTTTAGAACATACATTTTAAAACACTGTGCATGAGAATACATTTTTGAGGCAAAACATTAGCAAAGCCATTTCTATGTGGATTAAAGAATTGTGTTCATTCTCAAAATTTGAAGGGCTGATTTTGATAAAAATTTTGCCATTTTCTATTAATTGCAATGCAAAACCCAAATATGTATGTGTAGTATATATATGTCTTGGACCTTTATAAATATACTAGCAGGTAGGCCCAGCATTGCTCGAGCAAAAGTAATGATAGAAAAGATTAAGATTATTACATTATAGTCAACTTTACCCATTTTTACAGAATGCAAGAATTGGGTCCCTCTGTTTCTGGACCAATTAGAGAATTTTTAGATGGGTCTAAAAATATGTTCGATTTCCCACAAAAATGAAAAAAACTGCATCTGTGTCTTGCATGTCACTTTCTCTTAACAATTCCATTGTTGACACTTCCATTGTTACTTGACACTTTCATTGTTGATGGAAGTGTTAAGCCTTAATCCTGTCCCTCTCCCCTGTGGGGAGGTATTTCGAAAAATCCCTTCTTAGTGTGCGTTCTCGTGACATACCCTAACTGTGTACCAAATTTCAACTTTCAACTCCTAACTGTTTGGGCTCTGTGCTGATGATTATTATTATTATGTTGGGTTCAGTAGGTTATACTCGGTTGACACTGGTGGCTGTGTACTATGCCGGACCAGAGTCAAGGCATAGCAACCAAAACAAAACTAAAATTAAATAAGTGTGGCAGTGTGCGTGTCTGTATTCAGGAATTTCCTAACAATATGGCATGTATTCAATATAGTGGCCTTCTGTAATGTGATGTATGTAATTCTATTCAGTTGTAATGTTCCCAGGCTTTTGTGTAGTGTGTGTGGTATCACACCTGTACAGGAGAGAATGACAGGTACAATAAGCACCCTATCCATCCTCCACAGATGCCTTATTTCCTGGGCGAATTCTGTGTACTTGCTAATTTTTTTCAGTGCATGTGTTTTGTATATTGTGAGTGTTTGCAATGGCTATGTCTATAATGTATGTGATTTTATTGTGTTTGTCAATGAGGGTGATGTCTGGTCTGTCGTGGTGAATTGTTTTATCTGTGATTATGGCTCTGTTGTAGTACATTTTGTGTGTGTTGTTTTCCAATACTGTTTGTGGTATATACTTGTAGTATGGTTCCTGGATGTCTACCAATTTGTTTTTCTTTGCAAGCTTTTGATGTATTATATTTGCTACTTGATTGTGTCTATGTAAGTAATCTGTCTGTGTCAAGAGCTTGCAACCAGAAATGATGTGTTGTATAGTTTCTGGCATGACGTGACATTTTCTGCATGTGTCATTTGTGAGTGTTGTATCTTTGAGTATGTGTTTTCTGTAGTTTTTAGTATTTACTAGCTTACCCGTCGCGCAATGCTGCGATCTCAGAAGAAAGGAAATTTAAGCAAACTCTTTATGACAAAATTCAACTTACATTTTATAATTTTTATTAAAACTTATTATTATTACATTATTATTTCGAGTCGATATTAAAATTTGGAAAAGGGGATACCTAGATCGGTAAAATACGCGAATTTCCTCCTACAACTTCGGTTGTTGTTAGGGGTACGGTTAAGGTTTTAACGAAGTTCGAGCGAATAAGTAATTTAAAAAAAAGTTGAAATAAAGTGATTAAACAAAAGTTATTACAAATATCGTAAATAACAGTTCACAAATGCATATATAGAGATATTTTTTGAAGGGGAGGAAATGGTCTTCACAATTTGAAATCGATCAAACACACTGTGCGCGAATGCTCGTGTAAACGCGCGCCATCTATCGTAAGATAAATGTACTTTGCAGGAGTGTATTAAAAAATTAAAAAAACTTTCCAAAGTTTCATGGCAATCATACTATGCCACAAACCTTCCCCGGAGTATATTAAACAACTTCCCAAAGTTTCACGGCAATCGGATAAACGGTGTGGTAATGCATGAAGGACACACACACACACAGACACACATACATTCATTTTTATATATATAGATGACCTGATCCTGTATGGCAATCATGAATCCTTCCGTCTCCCCAAAGAGGCATCCCCAATCTAACCAGCTGTTTGATGCAGTTTTGCCAACAAAATCCTGGGCCAGGTCATAAGGATGCCTGCCATGGGGTGCCTTTTGAGTCACGATTGCTTAATGTTGTCTATGCTTTCTATGTTGTGTCAAGTCTGTATGATGTGAGTGTAGTTTAATGGTGTGTTATTTGAGTCTGCTAAACTTACTGCTTTATGTAATTGTGATGTTTCTTGTTTCCTGTAGAAAAACTCTCGCAGTGGCTGAATTTGTTTGTAGTGAAGGTTAACTATGTCAATCAGGCCACGTCCGCCATCTTTCCTTGGAAGAATTAATCTTTCTGTGGCAGATTTAGGGTGATGTTGTTTATGCTTAGTAAGCATAAACAACATCACCCTAAATCCTTTGGAGTTGCTCAAGATCTGTGTGAGTCCAATGTATAACTCCAAGAGAGTATGTGAGTACTGGGATGACATATGTGTTTATTGCTTTAACTGTGTGTTTTGCATTTAACTGTGTTCTAAGTATAGCGTTTAACCTACTTTGGTATTCATTAATTAATCGTTGCTTTATTTGTGTATGTTCTGTTAGTTTGGCCTGTTGGAATCCTAAATACTTGTAGAACTCGCCCTCTTCCATGGATTCAATATTGTCTCCATTTCCAAGTGCAAAATCTTTCTTCAGGACTCATTTTTCTATGTGAAGTGTTTTGCATTTGTCTAGGCCAAACTCCATTTGTATGTCCTTGGTGTATGAGTGTGTGATTTGTAGGAGTTGCTGAAGTTGTTTTTGTGTGGATGCATAAAGTTTTATGTTGTCCATGTACATGAGATGTGACAGCGTAAACTGTGTTGTTTTTTTCATGTCTGATATTGTAGCCATATTGCGTGTTGTTAAAATGTTGGATAATGGGTTCAGGGTAGGCAGAACCAGAGAGGACTCAAGGAATCTCCTTGAAAAATTCCTCGCCTAATGAATATTTCGTTTGTTTGTATGGAAGTGTTACTAACCCTGAGATGCAGTGTTGTTCTCCAGTGCTGCATAGTGTTTTCGAAGAATGCAATGAGTGATGGATGTATTTTGTATATGTGTAGAATATATAGCAGCCAACTGTGTGGAACACTGTGAAGTGCTTTTCTGTAGTCTATATATGCCATGTGTATGTTTCTGTGTTGTTTGTGTGCTTGCCATAGAATGACTGAATCTATGAGTAACTGTTCTTTGCATCCCCTGTGATTTCTACGGCAACCTTTGTTGTTCTGTAAGAATGTCATGTTCTTCTACATTTTGTATATTTTGTTTGTGATACAGGATGTCAATAATTTGTAGAGTGTTGGAAGACATGTAATTGGTCTGTATTGTGTGGGGTCTGTGGTGGTGGTATTTTTAGGTTCCATGTAGGTGATGCCCTGAGTAAGAAGTTTTGGCATGTCTTGTGGATTTATAATGATGTGTGTTAGATGTTTAGCTAGTTCCTGGTGCAGTGAAGTAAATTTTTTGTACCAGAAATTGTGAATGTTGTCTACACCAGGTGTCTTCCACTTGTGTGTTCTGTTAACGGCGTAGCGGATGTCATGTACATTTATTTCAGTACAGGGCATAGTTGGTATGTTATGCAAGTTTTTGTTCTCCTCCTTGATCCAGCCTGCACCAGCATTGTGTGTAACAGCACTGGACCAAAGAAAAGACCAATAAGTTGTGAGTTTTTCTTCTGTTGGTGTGCCACTATGCTGTGTATCAGTGTTTGTTTTGGTACTGATTTGTCTGTAGAAAAATTTTTCATTGTTATTATTATTAACTCGTCTCGATTATATATATAGATAAAGGTCCAAGACTTCATTTGAGATACAGTGGAATCAAAAAATGACAATATATGCTTGCTCCGTGATATGACTGAATACATCTAATACAAACAAGAACAAAGCAACCAATGCTGAGCAAATGGAAAGATCACCTGACTATACCCAGTAAGTATAAGAATTCCTCCTTCCATGCCTAACAGGTACAGGGATTACCCCTCTGTGGCCAACAAGTGTAAGGATTGTCTTCTCATGTGGCCAGCAACCATTCTCTTCTGATCACACACACAGTCAAACATGTGTCAGTGGCATGAAGCATAATTTATATGTACTAACACTAATTTTAAAAATTTCTTAATTATGAAAATGCAATTTTCCACTTCAATTCTGTTATAATACAATAAAGTTGTATTATAATAAAATAAAGCAGTGTCCTAGTAATTAATATAAATTCATCTTTTAATCAAAATTTACAAATTTCAAAGATTTTGTTTCAAATTTGTATAAAATATAGTCTACTGAATTTATACAATAAGCAAACAATTTTGCTTTTAACTACTTCAATTTCAACAAAGTTGAAGTAGTTAAAAACAAATTTGTTTGCTTATTGTATAAATTCAGTAGACTGTGGTATGCTAAAATAACTTTTCCTTCTTCTGAATAATTCAGAACTTCAACTTTAGTACAAAATAAAAATTAAGAAAATTTGAAGTTAAATAGTAATTTTTACTGAAATACAGTCAATTCTGGTTAATTGGGACATGTTGGGACTAATCCATTTTGGCCCAATTAAGTGGCTGCCCCAATTAAACAAACTAATAATAAATTCTAAAATAAAATATGCAATAAGTAGGTAAAAAAAAATAACAACTAGGTACCTATTTTAATGCTTTATTAAACCAAAATGCAGAAGATATTTGTAATATAAATTTGCCAAACTCATGACAATAAATAACTGATTCGCATCACGCTAGTGTTGCCAAATACAGTATTAGTAGTGACATACACAAGGGTTGACTATTTGAAGGGAGAAAGGAAAGGGTTTGTCCAAAAGTTACCTTATGGTCTTCCTTTGAGCACAGTTTCCATTACTTGGAGATGGGCCACTTCAGCAAGAACGTCCATAGAATCTGCCAGCTCCAGATGCTGATCTCAACAATTGGATGGCTGCTGTCCTATTCTAAATGTAATTATGCACACAATACCTTCCAAGGGAACTTTAGCCGTCTTTTAACTCAGTTGAGAGACCTTGAAAAATTGTCTGAGAATCTTCATCCCTTTGCTTTTAAGGGGCTCGTCCATCTAATCCATAGCAGGGTCAGTAGCTTGCATTCAGGTCCATCTCAGATGGGATCCCGTGTGATATGGTGACATGTCCCACTATGCTGGCCCCCTCCGGAAAAACCAAACTGCCCGAGTGAAAGACAAAATCACTTTGTCTCTGCCAACCGTTAAGGCCTACACAACATTAGTGTACGTAGGGTCTACATATTTTTGGAAGATCCCTAAAATATATCAAAAATTGCTAAATTCCATTTCTGCAACTGTCCCAATTAAGTGATTAAATTATGTATTAATTTATTAGTTTGGTTCCGTTCTTTGAAATTTGGCCCAATAAAGTAACTGTCCTGATTAACCGGTGGCCCAATTAAATGGAATCAACCGTATTTAAAAATTCTGATAATAATATCAGAACAAAAACCAAGAACTCAAAATCTGAATAGGTTTTTCATAATTACAATTTGCTAACGTCATATTATTAATATAAAATCTGTTGTGTGTGGGTGCATGTCTGTGTTCCTGCAATTTTTATCCAATGAAAATGAAATTTTGGTTATATTTGTTTTATGTTTTGACAAAGTATAGGCTACTTATTTTGCAGAAATATTAACTATAGAATAAAAACAAGTTATCAATTTTGAATTGGTGATCATACTTACATTGCAGTGATGTCAGTGACCACATGACATTTGTGCTTGACAAGGAAATTTCCCTAAGTTGCATTTTTAAATATTTTGGTAAATGGCATATTTTAAACTTACTTCATTAAATTTAAAATTTAAAGCCTTGTTTTTATCAGCTTTCAGGATGATGATGTGTTCCTCTGCAAGCCATTTCTTGCTTCTTCGCACAAGATGCCAAAAATCATTATTATGGGCATTGTTGTTGATGGAACAAATTTTGAAGGCAGCTTTCCATCTGCAGTATTCTTTGTGGATATTATTCACGCCACAAATGAGCCTTTCAATGTCAAACATCACATTCTCCAGATGCAGTTTGGAAGCTCCCAGTGCATAGATAGGACGATGTTGTGATGCACGACCAAAAACAAACAAATTTTACTTTAATTTAAATTTATTTTTATATTAATTTGCATAATAATATATGTTAAATAACACACAAACATATGCACACAGAAATGTAAAGTCCATTTTTTGAGATGAAGGTCCCGGCTCTTTGAAATTCTTGTTTTTGCAATAAAGTCATGTAGTTTCACTATATAACTGGATTGCTGTATATTAGATCTCTATGTAATACATCTCTGTAATCCAACAAATGGTAGATGGACTCTCAGCAAATTTTCAGTTAGGAACTACAATTTTATTCTCAAAAATGACAAATGCATTTCAGGTTGGCGCAATACATCCCAACCCCTCCTCATTTTTGAGAATAAAATTGTAGTTCCTAACTGAAAATTTGCTGTGAGTCTGTCTATCATTTGTTGGATTACAGAGACATATTACATAGAGATCATGTAGTTTCACTTGTTGCTTTCTTTTTCTTTCCTTAAGCAAATGTCAGTAGCAGAAGATCATGTCCAAAATGTTTCATTTTGCTTTTGCACTCCTTTCAAAAATCTGGATCATTCACTACAGTTTGATCAACAGTTTTGGTTATTGTTACCAAACTTTTACTAAGAAAATCTGTAGAGAAATTCTTTGGGTTCTTTGTTTTCAGAATCACTATTTTCCATTTGCACACAAATTCCTTGTTCTGCCAATTCTGGAAGGTCATCATTGGTAACTCAACAGAAACCTGCAGTAACTCCTCAATATCCTGCTCCTCTACATCTCCTAGTCCTACAGTATCGATTAGGTTGACCAAATTGTCAACCTAATCGATACTGTGATAGGCTCTTCTCATTGAGAATTCTTGGATACCTTCAGCCATAACTTCTTCCACACTTTGTTCATGCATTTATCAGTTAATTCTTGCCAAGCAAAGTCAATATTGTCTATGGCATCCATGATGTTATATTCTTTCCAAAATTGCACCAAACAAACAGAATTAAGGAAAGTACAGCACTACGACAAATTGACACCTTTTGCTGGTTGGTTTGTTTGTGTTTGGGAATAATCAATGAAATGCTGTGATAATTTGAATCAGCGTAAATTTTGAGATTTTTTTTAGGCTTTGAGCAGACCATGTTATTATAATCATCCAATGATTGCCTAAATATTCAGGCTATAATCAAATAATTAATACAAAGAAATTTGGTACTAGAGGTAAGCGTTAGGTGCCATCTCTTAACTAAATTAATAATTATAATTTTAATAATTTAATAAATAACTTACAACCTTCTGGAAGAAAATAAGGGACTGCAGAAAAAAGAAAGGGTGTGGGTTCATAACATGAGGTGGGGCATGAACCTGCAGCCTCTGCTTGCCATGCGATGCACTATCAATTGTGCCACCCAGACCCCAAGCCAGCCTTCACTTCCAGAAGTATTTAAATTTTCGATATAACCTTCCATGGTTACTAACGGTGCTGGCTGGAGACAATCCTACATCAACAGCCAATGAATAATTGGCCATTGACGTAGGATGACTTATACTGTATGCTACAGATTATTTGTAGCATACAAGTCATCATATAATATTTTCTTCCAGAAGATTCTAAATTATTTATTAAATTATTAAAATTATATTTATTAATTTAGTTAAGAGATGGTGCCTAACGCTTACCTCTAGTACCAAATTTATTTGTATTAATTATTTGATTATAGCCATATTATAGCCCAAATGTTTAGATGATCATTGGATGATTGTATTAACTCATCGGGCTTTGAGATGTGTATTATATGTAGACCGCATTATATCGAATCAGTGTTAATTGAGGCAGCATTAAGCAGAGTCTAACTGTATCTATATTAAGAGATTCAAATATTTGGGTAAAATTATGGTTTTTATATCTTTTGTATTGAAATTAAATCTTAAAGTTATACATTCTGACATTAAATGAACATATTAAAGTTATAAAGTTGATAAAAAAATCAGATTTTGTCTTTCTTAGCCTACTTTACATTAACATTTGATTATTGTTATTAATCAATATAGCCAAGTTCCAAAATGATTAAAATAAGCAGATTCTGCTGTATAAAAAACAATATTCTATCAATCTATATCAATCACAAATACATTTAAATATTTTAACCATAGAATGGTAAAATGTTTCAAAAACCAACTCATCAGAAAGAAAGATTATAGTGATCAAACACGCTGGATAACAATGTTGAATTTATTCATAGGATCATTCTAAATAATTGCAATAACGATTATCTACAATGTAAACAATCTTGTGTGTGATGTCTGTGGCATTGTTTATAAAATTTATAAAAAATATATTAAAATTTCATTTATTATTGCATACAATGCTAGTAAACCAAGTGTATGATAGATCTTGACAATCAAAGAAAAATGAAATATTTGTGGCATGATTAGTACTTCTATCACTTGTGTGAATCAAATACTTTATAACAAATTTCTTCAGGGAAATAAAACCATATAAAAAACTCTGGTGTACATTATTATTTAGGTCATGTTATCATAACCAAATGCGAACCAAAAAGTAACAGCTACAATAAGAAACAAAAAACATTTAAAAGCTATGACATACTTTAGAAATAATCATAATAGCCAATTTAATGGTCAAATAATTTGTAGCATGTAAATCAAATACAGTAGAACCTCGAAAACTCGGCTCTCAATAACCCGGCACTCCGGATAACTCGGGCACACCCTGGCAGGGCAAAAAGATCCTTAGTTAATTAATTTTCATTATAGACAGCTTTATAAAAGTATAAATGCTCTCATAAAGTATTTTTCTGAGGTCTGTCTTATCAGGTAAATTACTGTACACAGTGTATTCATTAATTTTCATTTTCATGTAGTAAAGGCTCTATACCTTCATAAAGGACGTACTTTTCCTTTGTTTAAGGGTATTTGGGCAGTTTATTCTCTGTTATATTCTCAAGTAAACAGTACATACAAGTACAGTACAGTATTTTCTGAGGAAACACTCGTACTTAATTTTTTTAACCCCATTTCCGATAACCCGGCATTTTCACAAACTCGGCCACCCTTTGGTCCACATTAGGCCGAGTTTTCGAGGTTCTACTGTACTAAAAAATAATCTGAAGTACTATCTGAAAAACAAAATTATGTTTTGATATAGACTAAAGGCCAGTTTAAACAAAATCGTATTTAGTAATAAAGACATTATCTTAGTGAATGAAAACTATTTTGGTGTTGACATTACTGAAATTGACAGTTGTCACTAAAAATTCTGATCATCTCCATACTGTCAAGACTTGATTTGTTTAATTTCTTTCTTTGAACTTAAAGAATGGCTGAAAAAAATACAATTTACCAACAACAAAACTGAGTCATTTCATATGACAATTTACATACAATCAAAATAACTAGTCTGCTATTTGAAGTTGTCCAGTGTCATAATGACAACTTACAAAAAAAAGAGAATTGTATCATAACAGTGCTTGCAGATATAGCTTAGTACAGGGATGGCAAACCTATGGTATGCGTGCCCAAAGTGGCACTATAGAGAAATCATCTGGCATGTAACATATCATATGATTTTGATTGATCATCTATCTTTTTCAATCACCCTTTTCTCAAAAAGCTTTTTTTTTACATTTATTCTAATTAAAGCATATTCATTTAATTTCTTTAAATATTGTTATTCGAAGTTTAAAACTTTGGCACGCATAAACATCTTTAAAGCTAAGTGTACTTACTATTCAGAAAGATTACATCCCTTTCTGAACCCTTTACAATTCAGCATTTGGAAAAGAAGAAAGTTTAATATTCATTACCCATGAGAAATTCTTTCTTCTTTTCCAAATGCTGAATTGTAAAGAGTTCAGAAAGGTTAGCCATCCCTGGCTTAGTATATTAAGTATATATATTGGTATTATATCAGTTATCTGTATTTATAAATACTATTTTAAGATGAGTGTTATTATCTTGTTATCTATCCCATAAAATATCCAAATTAATGGAAATAGTACATTGAACTGCAGGAACTTTAAGCACATTGCACACTAAGGTTTCTTTAACAAGATCCAGACTGTTTTTTAACCTGGGAAATTCTTCTCATGCCAGGAAATCCCACAAATTTCTTGAAAGTTCACTTCTTTCTTATTTTATGTTAAGGTCAAGGAAATTTTGCAAATAGAAAGCACAATTAACTCAAACTGTCAGAATACATTTGTATTTATTAATTTTAAGCCTGCTTATTAGTTTTTTAAACTTTTGCTTGTTATGGCATATCACAGATTGTCAATAATCAATATGTAGCCTATTTGGGACATGACTCTGAAAATTTTTTACTTGTTAGAACCTGTATCTTGAATAATTGCACCTGTGCCATATTAATTTCTAACCATGTCCATTAGCTTCAATAACTGCATTATGCCAGATTGTGCAAATTGGACAAGGATACAAATGAGTAAGTATGCAAGTATAAAGTTTTTCTTCATAAACCCGCTTATTAAAGCCAAACCAACTGCCAAATTATTGTGCTATAAGCTCGATGTCACTATTAATTAAGCAGCCGAGGTAGACAAATCAAGAATACTAGAGAGCAAATGAAGTAGTGTAATGCATCTTGAAAACAAACTAGAAATCTTCCAGGCTACAGGTGAAAAAAAAAAAAAACACATTTTTTTGTCTTCTGTTAAGTGCATTAAAGATAATTCCACCCATATCAATTGAATTGGAAAGGGCATTCTTGGTACCAGGACTTTTCATTACTAAAATAAGAACCAGACTGAGTGATCAGAGTATTGACCATCTTTAAATTTTTATAAGATTTTAAAAAGCACAATAATATTTTATAATATGTTTTACTTAAAAAACAAAAATACCTTCCAAGTTAGAAGTTTGATCTAAGTTCAGTTTTTGCTTTAAATTTTCAACTCAATTTAAAAGGCATTATTTTTTGTTGTAAGCAGTTTCCAGCAAACTTTAATAAACTTTTTTTGTGAAAATTTCTACATAATTCAAAAGGTAATTTTTAATACATATTTTACACAGCATTATTAACATGATTATTTTGGAGGTGGCAGGATGTATTAAATTACTTAAAAAATGAAAAATAATTATATCATTCAATTTTGAGATTTATTTTATATCTTAAAAATAATTAATTATATCCCAGGAAGCAGATCACTTTTTTCTCAAAATCCCTAGATAAGCAAAGGACCGGGAAAAGAGAAACCCTACTGTACACAAATATTTCTCAATTTACTATATAAATTTCAAATATATTGACATTAAATTCAAATGAGAATTATTTCAAATGTTTCTCACTGATTTTATATTTTTCAATTTAAATTAAAACATTTCAGATTTATCTTAAGATTTTTAATACAAATAAAACATCAAAGGAATAAATACACTATAATCTTGGTAATCTGACTGTTCATTATTTTGACACCTCCAGTAATCTGTAATACTAATCAACTCTTTGGTATTACCAACACTGTTGTCAAGTTGTAGACATCTCATTGATTCAAACTCCAGTTTCCACTAAATTTGAGCAGCTTCCCACTAAAATGTGGCATGATATTGATATCATACCACATTTTAGTGGGAAGCTTGGGGATGATATTAAAGATGTTATCTCTATGTTCTAATCTTGCTGTACTGACTGCAGCACAATATTATATATATATACGAATGAACCCTTCAAAATTTCCCACCAAAAATACTATTCCTCCCACCAAATTTCCCATGAAATATAGTGAGAATAACACCAACTTGGCACCAATTGGCAACAGCAGCTTAAATGATAAAACAACTGAAGAGAAATGAAAACTATTTTAACAACATTGACAATTTTAAAATGCAGTTACATATGATTGATTTCCTTTCATATTTTTTTGCTGTTCTATATGTTTTGGTTAATACAACATACTATTGTCATTCAAATACACAACTGTTTTCTTTCCAAATGATTAAACCATTTATTTCATATTACTTCCAATAATTTGGCAATCTCCTAATCTGCACTGTTCCAGTCCCATACTGTAGATGTCAGATTACCAAGATTGTAATGTATTTCATATTTTAAGATTATCATCCAACTTAGCCGTTAGACTTGGTTGATTGGTTGTAAGCAGAAAATTAAAAAATAACCACCAATTAATTATAAAATAATAATGATTTAAAACTGATGTTTACTTACATGATCTTAAACGCTCAAACAAATCTTTTCTCTCTTCTCTACACCACATATAAAATGCAAAACCAAAGAATTCATCAATTTTACTTGGTGATACAAGATGTGACATTAACCTTCTGTGCCATTTAAGAGAATCTTCATTTGTAGTAAAAGTACACCTGGAAAAAAAAATAATAAAACTTTACACAAAACAAATGCTTTTTGTCTACTTCTAAGACCTGCTTCAGGTTGATAAAATTTCTTCAATATTCAAAGATGGAATTCACTGATGAAAATATTTGTATAAATTCAAATTCAAATATTTTCTTCAGTGCATTCCATCTTCTAATATTGAAGCAATTAGATGATAATCACACAGTGATTATAAAATTGTTAAAAGTAGGTTTGACAAGTTTTATTTCTTTTAGAATATACATTTATTTTTACCAGCTTTTCATATTTTACAGTATTTAATAGTATTTTATTACTCTCACTCCTTTCATAATTTATAGAATATACAAGTTTCCTTATNTTGGATATTCAAAGCATTAAAAAATATTTTGAGAGAAAGTAAAACAAATGTGAAGTCATACAGTGGATTTTATACCTGTTTTTAACATTCTAATGAGTTTTATTCCTTTTTCTTTTACCAACCTTTTAATTCCACAGTTTTAATTGCATTTTATTGTACTCCCTCCTTTCATAATTTGCAGAACATACAAGTTTCTTTATAACAACTTTTAATTTTTATTATTTTAATAGAATTTTACCATACTTCCTCCTTTTATAATGAACAGTTGCCACTTTTAAAACCACAAGCAACTTCTGCCATCCAAATTGATGTAAAATAAAAAGGAGTGATGAGAGACATTGTCTGAAATGCATATCCTCCAGAATTAATAAAGCTCTATTGAGTGAGAATGGGAATTTCATACCATAAATATTGAGTTTAAGAGAGGATCTTTTATTAGTTACTGAAAATAACTAGTTCTGTTTCAATGGTAAAACTTTTTATTTGCAGAAACAGAGTATCTGTGAGCTTGCCTCTTTCAGCTACTTTAGCTTAAGTTAGTTATAGAATTTGAAGTGTTTAATTTGAAGTGTTTTAATCCTTGCTTTGTATATGTTACTCCCTTCTATATCTGCAGTATGTGGCTAATATGCTGCTAGCGTGAAATGACTTGGAGGGTGAGTTACTACAATTTATACAATTCTTGTCGGCAGTTCTACCGACCATCTCATTTACTAAAGAGGAAGAAAAAAATAAAAAGATCTCTTTCTTGGATTTACTTACGTACCAATCTTCCAAGGGGGCTCCAGTGTTTACATTTTGTTTAATTTTCTTTATATTCTTATCAATTCTTCTTAATTTCAAACCATGTCCGCATTTCTATTTTGTTTATATCACACAATTATTATCATCAATTATTTCTGTGTATTTTAATTCTGTTATTTTTCTCAATTTTCTGAAACCGTGTTTTATAATTTTCTATGATTCTCAAACACAAAACAGTGCTACTATTTAAATACTTGGCGTTTTTTCATCTTTATTCAGTTGATGCCAAGTGTTTAAATAGTAGCACAGTTTTGTGTTTGAGAATCATTTGTTATTTTTGTTAACCATTTCCATCATATACTACATTTATTTTGTAATGGTGTATAATTTTATATTTTTGAAAATTTATGTTCTGTAGTTGTGCACAAAGAGAAATTTGAAAACTTATTCTATCTCTAGATTTATAATGTTCCATCTGCCATATTACTTGAAGATGATGATTATAGACTGTCAAAAGTGCTTGTACTTGTTAATTAAATGTATTTACCAGTAATGCCAATAGACAATTTTTATCTTTTTTGCTTATTTTTAGCCATGTTTATCTTTGTTGTGTGTTCCTGTATGATATATTCTCTCAAGCAATCTTATGCTTACTCCTAACAGTTCATTAACCTGAAGCAGGTCTTAAAAGTAGACCGAAAGCATTTGTTTTGTGTTAATTTTTTTCATGATCCTGCTGGGAGAAATGTAAAATTAGTGTGTTTGTTATTTTATTTATTTGCCCAATTTGTGGAAGAGGGAACTATTTAAGCAAAATATATGCATTAATAAACTTAGTAAATACTCAGAAATAAACATCTGTGAATAATGGATGAGGAACATATAGTATCATTAGTCCTTTCTTGTACAGAGATCATACAACATATTACACAAAAGTTTGAAACATTATGATTTCACTCTACAAAAGTCTGCAATACATGTATTTAGTATGGCAGCCTTTAGTAGTGTCAGGAAATTAGTCATAGTCAAGAAATTCTTAAACACAGATACATACATAAACATCATTTAACAAAACATTTGTTTTCTGTAGTTATGCCTTGACTTTGGTCTGGCATAGGACTAGGCACCAGTATATGCACCACATAAGATTCATTTCAACAATAAAATCTTTAAATAAAAAGATGATCAAAATAAATTCAAGTTCATAAATCATTAGTTCTACTGTCCTAAGTCAAATGGATCTATCTCCAAAAAAATCTAGTTGCACATTTGGCATCATACCTAATTAGTATGCTTTATTGATACCATCAAATATATAACATGAAAAACATTTTGTAATTATTACACTTGTGGCTGCCAGCACCAGAGATCGAAAACATGGTTGGCTGGCAACGTGGAATAAAAAGAAAAAGGTGCAAAAGTTCATTGATTTGCCCAAGTGTAGCCTGAGGATGTAGACAACAGTTCTGATCTTATTTAGTAAAGTTCTTTTGTTATTGTTTGTGTGTTTGTGTTTGTGCATGCACTTAGTGTTGGTATTTTAAGGATCAGCAAAATTGAATGATAAAGTGGTGACCTGAACGTGATGTGATTAATGAACTACCTGTACTTTCGACTGAATCAAATGTCGAACAACTTTGTGCCTATGAAGGAACTTTTTTAACAGGACATGCAGGTATGATCTGTTTCTGAACCATAAATTCAAATAAGAAGACTAGGAGTACGTGACTTGCACTAAGCCTAATCAAAGACTATCCGCATTTTTCTTTGAAGCTGCATAGTTAGGCACCAGGAATGGCGGAACAGAACGAGCCGGAAATCGGACATGTACAGGCAAAAATGCTTATCTTCACTAAAACCAACATCAAGTTATTTTTGTGCAACTAGATGCAGTTTTTGCCATTAATTGAATTACAAGTAAGAACACTAAGTGCAATTATTTAATCAATTCCCTGGACACAGAGATTCTATCTAATGTCAGTGATTTAGTATTTGACCATCCAGCCAAGGCCCTGTTTTCTAAACTCAAAGATCAACTCCTCAAATTTTCCAGAACTCCATTGCTAAAGAGGTAAAATTCTGCTTGAAGATCTGGCATTAGGGGATCAGAAATCCAGCATTTTACTCCGTAAAATAAGGGAGCTTTCAGTGGTCAAGATTACTGAAGAATTTCTTAGAAACTTGTGGCTCCAAAGTCTCTCCAAAAATATTCAAACAGTCCTGGCTGTTAGTGGCAATGAACTAGACCAACTAGCCATCCTTGCTGACAAGGTTGCTGAATTTACAGAACCAACCCAACTGGCCAGCATCAACTTAGAAGTCGAAAATCCCGTAATCAGAAATCTTGAACTGCAGATTGTAGAACTCACAAGGAAGGTTGCAGAACTTAATGTATCATGTACTGCTTGCCCCCGTTATCGTAGTAGATAGAGAAACTGACAACCCGAATTTGAGGTATAGCATTAGTTAATGCTCTCGAGGAAGAAACCTAAGTCATCAGGTATATTGTTATTACCACAATAAGTTTTGATCAGCTACTAGGAAATGTTGTTCGTCATGTTCCTTTGACCAAACTGCTGATTAGGGAAACAAGCGCAGCCAGCTGCAGTAACACCCTGTGGGTCCAGCCTGGCTCCAAAATATAGCCTTGTTTGTGTATGACAACAAAACAGGCCTAAATTTCTTAATTGATTATGGAGCAGATTTATTGATCATTCCCAACTGCACTAAGAATCAGTCTACAAAGGTTGAATTGTATGCTGCCAACTCTAAAATCTCAACACACGAAACAAAAGTGCTAGAACTTGACCTCAACATTCTTTCAGATGGGAATTCACTGTAGCTGATGTGCAGAAGCCTACAATCGATGCAGACTTTTTGGCCAACTTTGGACTCATTCTCAACATCAGAAACAGATTACTGGTTGACCCTCTGACTTCCCTTACTACATGAGGAAGATATACAGTACCACCTACTTCAGTCAAAACTATAATCAGCAGCAATTCCCCAATGCAGGATATCCTCAAGAACTTTCCACATCTCACTCGACCTACTTAAAGGAACAAAGAAAAATGACCAATATGAAATTAAATGAACTAACAATTCAACTCAGGCATTTGAGTCATATAAATCACAATTAGCAGAAGCCACCTTACTACACCATCCTTCACCAAGTACTACCCTTGCACTGCACATTGATGCATCTGATTCTGCTTTAGGTGCTGCCCTTCATCAAGTTACAGCACAAGGTCTCCAGCCACTTGCATTCTTTTCCTGCAAGCTGAGTAACTCTCAGCGTCAGTATTCTGGCTGTGTATTTGGCTATGAAACATTTCCAGTTTATGCTGGAAGCACAACAGTTTACCATTTACACAGACCATAAACCATTAATGTTTGTCTTCCACCAATGACACGATATGTGTACTCCCTGTCAGTTGAGACATCTCAACTTTATAGGACAATTTTCAATGGACATCAGACACATAAAGGGGATTGATAATGTTCCAGCTGATGCTCTCTCCCGTATTGAGCCAATTAGTGACCCATCTATAAATTATAGCAAGATTGCAAAAGACCAACAGCAAGATCCTGAGTGCCAGTCTCTGCTGACTTCAAGTGACTCATCACTTGTACTTAAAAAGTTTAAACTTCCTGACAATGATGTCAAAATTTACTGTGATGTATCAACAGGTCGCATTTGTCCATACATTCCAGCTAATTATCATCACACTGCCTTTGATACTGTCCATAACCTGTTCCATCCAGGTGTAAGGAGCTCAACCAGATTGGTAAAAGCAAAATTTGTTTGGCCATCCATCAGTAAAGATTGCCAGACATGGTCTCTCACCTGCATTTCTTGTCAGCAATTGAAAATCCAGAGACATGTCGCTAGCCCTTTGGGAACCTTTCTTATTCCAGATGCTAGATTTTTAAATATTCATATTGATATTGTTGGTCCATTGCCACTTTCTAATGGCTCAACATACTGCCTCACAATCATCGATAGATTTTCTTGTTGGCCTGAAGCAATCCCATTGCCAGATATAGCAACTGAAACAGTGGCTTCAACTCTATATTCAGGTTGGATATCTCACTTTGGAGTGCCTGCCCAAATAACATCTGGCCAAGGGCAGCAATTCGAATCTAGCCTATTCAAATCCCTCACTCAACTTCTTGGTGTCAAAAGAGTTAGGACAACAGCATACCACCCAATTGCAAATGGCATCGTTAAACGCTTTCATCATCATTCACTGCCATCAAGTGTCACTCTACTGAAAGATGGACAGAAGTGCTACCTATAGTCTTGTTAGGATTGCGAACTGCATTCCATGAAGACACCAGCACTACCGCAGCTGAGATGCTCTACGGTACCAGACTCAGACTGTCTGGAGAATTTTTCGTCCCAGGTTCGCAGGACGTCAATCCATGTTCTTTTGTCGAAAAACTCAGGATGATGGCAAACTTAAAACCAGTGCCTGTGGTGCACCACTCCTATTGCAACCCATTTATCCACAAAGAACTGCAGCCATGTTCCCACGTATTTCTTTGCAATGATGCTACACAGAAGCCTTTATAGCCTCCATACGATGAACCCTACGAAGTTGTGTCACGTGGTGGCAAGACATTCTCCCTATGCATAAAAGGAAAAGAGACTGTGGTGTGAGGAACTGAGTCCAAGTTGTATTATTATTTTATTTATTTATTTTCTTTAATTCTATTTTATTTTGGGATTTATGTTTAGTTAGGACGAAGGTTCCCACTCACCCCTCAGTACCGTTAGAAAGAAAGGGGGAAAAAAAACGGAGGAGAACCAACTCACCGACCAAACGAAGCACCGTAGAAAAACTAACGTGCGCTTGCATTCCCAAGCCAGAAATTCAAAAGAAGTTCCGCAAAAAAGGGGAAACCCCACATGCACATAACGCAAAGGACTCACTAAAACCTTAATAAAATAAACATCCCAACCATGTACAGAACAACAAAAATAATACTGTAAAAGGATTTAGCAAAAAATGTTGGGAAACAAGCTGACCAGGAAAAAAACATACAAATATATTGTTAAATGTATAAGTATGTAAATGAGGAGGAGTGGTTCCAGAAGTAATTGTGATGTCACCTCAGAGCATAAAACGAGCGAGACCAAAGACGACAATTGAGGTGAGCTTCAGACAGAGATCGAGGTGAATTCCAGAGTGAGAAATAAGGAGAAGGTCCTGAGAGTAGCAATAATTGGTGAATCGAAGGAAACTTGGATAGGGAAAGGTTCCTAGTATTGAGGTGACAGATAGGATTGTAGTTCTGTAAGATTCGTTGTACGTAGTATTAAGTGGTTGATATTGTCGAGTCATAGGGAATAGTTAATAAATAGTAATAGCTAAATTACATTCTTTTGTGTCAGGTCTTGAGAATTGTTTTTTCTTGAATAAATTGTTGTTTGTTTTGTTATTAATTTGTACATAGTGGATAACTGATAGTGATATTAAAACATTTGTATTCCTTACTGATCCTTGTACATAGTTACTTTCTGGAGCATGCGTAAGTCCAGGCATGGCATCCTAACTGCGAACACATGTAAAATACCCATTAGGTTAACGGTTGTAAGTTCAAGCAATAGTCCCGAACACACTACTGGCATATCTTTCGTTTATTTTATTTTAGTACTTTGCAGTAGTTTCCATTGATCCAGGCTTTTATTCTCGGAGTAAGTGAGTCGGACGAGTTACCCCGTCTCCAATGCCAAACCCAGCAAAGACTAAAAACATGACACAGACAATCCAGCCCCAACACGACAAACTACCACATGCTCTGGCTGACATGTATCCTTTTCCGCTCATTTCATGTCACAGACACTGGTGGGGGAGTAGCTGTGGCCACCAGCGCCAGAGATCGAGAACATGGTCTGGCAACACTTCTAATGAGTTGTTCGCTGGCAACATGGAATAGAAAGACAAAAGGCGCAAAAGTTCATTGGTTTGCCTGGGTGTAGCCTGAGGATGGAGACAACAGCTCTGATCTTATTTAGTAAAGTTCTTTTGTTACTGTTTGTGTGTGTCTGCTTAGTATTGGTGTTTTAAGGATCAGTAGTATTGAATGACAAACACCTTTCAACTGATTTTTGATTTTCTTTTTAACAGTAAAATTGTGTGTACAAATGACCTGTATGTAAATTAGGGATGAATCCTTGAATACTAGAAAGTATTCAAGATCTTTAAATGTAATGTTTATAAAAATTTTGTACAGACAGTACCTCTTCAGCCAGGATTGCCAGACAGAGTCAATGTCTAAAATTTAATGTCTAAAATTTCCCCAATTACAGTATTTTTTCAATATATTTTCCACAATAATATCAATATTACAGATATGATTTGAATATTTTCAATAGTCTTAACTTTTTATTAAAATGTCTTTTCAAAGAGTTATTGAATTTTCACATAATGATTTGTTCTATTTTATAATTTGAAAATATGTAAGATACCCAATATTGTATAAACTAGTTGAAAGAAGGAAAAATATACATAGAACTATATTTTCAGTTATTATTATTTCATTTAAAAATCCAATTTCTGTACATACAATAATAAACAAAATGCTGTATTTATTTAGATGTGTTTGCATGCTTTAAATATATTGCAAAAATAAATACAGTAGAGCGTCGTTTATCCAAAAGTCGGTTATCCGAAAGAATTCCAGTCGGCAAATTTTAATTTTTGCTAGTGCTGTGACGCTGCAATCTTTGGCTATATCTTGGGCTACTCCAATATTTTTTTATTGATGTGTGTTTTTTAGCTGGCAGCACCGGCACTTTTGTGTGGTGTTTTTCTCAGGACTGTGTGTCATGCTGAATCGAACGTTTTTGATACTAGATTAACTTCTAAAGTATAATTTTTTTTGTTTTTATACTTTTCAATATATTAATTTTTTTTGTAAAAAATAAAGAAATAATTTTTAACGATACAATAGCCACGATTATTATGCTGAAAAGTTTACATTAGGCTTAACATCAACAAGAATTCAACGCAGTGACACGCAACGGAGAAAAATTTCAACACGGGATAGGTTAATATATTTTTTCTTACATAATCAGTTATCTGAAAAATAAGTTATCCGAACAACCCCATTTCCAATTGATTCGGATAAACGACACTCTACTGTAAATAAAATATTCTTAAGTTTTACCTGCTTTATTACATCATCATAAAGTCTGAGTTATAAATACAGACACTTCCAATTATTTTTAGTGGTTGAAAATGATATATTAAGAATTAGATACTTGCCTGTTTATAACTGTATATATGTTTAATTATTATGGAGAAGTATATAAGACTTAATTATTATTTAATGCAAGTATGTTAACTTAGAAAAATTTGAAATATGATTTTTTTTACAAAAGTTTTGCATATTTATGTTAATTAACCAATGAAACAATTCTGATTGATTTATTTTAACAAGAGCATTATTATTCATAATTAATACTTAATTTTTAAAAATTTACAATAATCACTAATACTGAGAACAAAAAATTTAACAAAACAATGTTTTTGAAATACAGTGGTACCTCAGGATACGAACGCCCCAGCATACAAAATTTTTAGGATACGACATGAAATTCAAACATATTTTTTCTCCACGATACGAACAAAAACTCACCATATGACATTATATTAGTTTGCAGCATTACCACCATGATCACATGTTCCTTCTAATCAAATTCAAAAATCACAGTTCACAAAACATTTATAACAACATATAAAATTTACATAAACTTACGATGTTAACAAGAGCTACAAATTGCAACGTAGGTTTCACACACACAAAATAAATTAGAGTCCAAATAGTCAATCCTGAACAGGTCCATCGAAAAGGCACCTTATGACACAATCCTTGAGTAGTAATTAGCTGTATACTCCTTTCGGCGTTCGTTGACGAAAACAGACGAGATGAAAGCAACCTTGCTTCAACAAGTTCATTTGACCAACTCCTGAGTTCCCTTAGATAAACTTACAAGTTAGAAGAAACGTTTTTAACCTGAAGTTCCTATGAAACTCTATCAAACTTCAACTTAGGCAAACAACTCTCCCGCCTAATCTCAGTCTTTTTATATGGATTGACCAATCAGCGCTTTGTAGTGCTCTCGTCGGTCCCTGGTGGTCTGATGCTCGGCGGCCAATCAGCTAACCTGCTTTCAAAACTAACAGTTTTTTCTCGATCTGAGTTCCTACGGCGTCAACTGTTGCCCATTTGAAAAAAAAGGCACAAAACATCCAGACGATTCCTTTTCGACACTTCTGTTCATTGGTTTCAGTTGGCGTGTTTGCTTCATCTTGGAAGGATTTCACTAGCTGCAATCTTATCATTTTGTTGTGTTATTTTGCTTTTTTATCATTACAGTACAGTATAACCATGGATCCAAAGAAAGCAAGTGCTAGTGATAGTGGTGACAAAAAGAAAAGGATGATGACATTGGAAATGAAGCACGAGATAATAGAAAAACATGCAAGTGGAGTGCGTATTAGTGATCTTGCTCGGCAATATGGCCGAAACTGTTTGACGATCAGTACGATCATCAAGCAGGAGGAGGCAATAAAGGCAGTGAATCCTTCGAAAGGGCTCACAACAATTTCAAAGAAAAGGACAGCTAGATATGATGAGATGGAGAAGCTTTTATTGTTGTGGATAAAAGAGAAGGAAATAACAGGAGATATGATCACAGAAACAATAATTTGTGAGAAAGCCACTTCCATTTTCAGTGATTTGAAAGACCAGGGGGGTGAAAGCTCGGCTGAGGTAACCGACTTCAAAGCTTCTCATGGCTGGTTCGAAACATTTTGGAAACGCACCGGAATACATTCGGTGAAACGGCATGGTGAGGCAACGAGTTCGGACAGAAAGGCAGCCGAGGAGTTTTGCAAGCAATTTGAAGAACTGATTGCAAATGAAGGTTACATCCCACAGCAAGTTTTTAATTGTGATGAAACCACCCTCTCTTGGAAAAAAATGCCCTGCCAGACATACATAACAGCAGAAGAAAGAAAAATGCCAGGCCATAAAGCCATGAAGGACCGCCTTACTCTAGCCCTTTGTGCTAATGTCAGTGGGGATTGTAAAATCAAGCCTTTGTTGGTGTAGCATTCTGAAAATCCTCGAGCATTTAAGGCCCATAATGTACTAAAGGAGAAACTCCAAGTTATGTGGAAGGCAAATTCAAAGGCTTGGGTTACTCGACCATTTTTTGTTGAATGGGTAAATCTGGTCTTTGGTCCAGCTGTCAAGAAATATTTGCTGGAAAACAACCTGCCTCTGAGATGTTTACTTATCCTTGACAATGCCCCTGCTCACCCCCTGGTCTTGAAAATGATATCTTTGATGAGTTCAACTTCATTAAGGTCCTCTACCTACCACCCAACACCACCCCTATCCTCCAGCCTATGGACCAGCAGGTGATTTCTAACTTCAAAACATTATACATCAAGCATTTGTTCAGGCGATGTTTTGAAGTCACTAAAAATACCAATCTTACACTGCGCGAATTTTGGAAAGATCACTTCAACATAGTAATATGTCTGAAAATCATAGAGAAGGATTGGCAGGAAGTGACTCTTCGTACAATAAATTCAGCCTGGAGAAAGTTGTGGCCCGATGCTGTTGCCCCGCGGAATTTTAAAGGATTCGAACCTGAATCTGAAGTCCAGCCTGAATTGGATAAAATTGTATCACTTGGGAAGTCCATGGGGCTGGAAGTTGAGGAGGAGGACATCAATGAACTCGTCAAGGAGCATCAAGACGAGTTGACCACCGATGAGTTGAAGGAGCTACAGGCAATGCAACACACAAAGATCCCTCAACAGTTCAGTAAAGACGAGGGCAAGGAGGAAGAGGTTGTAACTTCAGCAGAAATAAAGGAAATCTTGAGATGTTATAAGAAAGTGACTGATTTTATTGAAAAAAAAACATCCCGAAAAAGTTCACACTGGCCGTATTGCTGCTCAGTTTAATGACATTTGCCTAAGTCATTTTAGAAACATTTTAAAAAGTAGGCAAAGCCAAACCTCTTTGGATAGATATTTTACCAAGCAACCTCTATCCAGTGAAAGTGCTGGAGGAAGTGAAAGAAAGAAAGCAAAAAGCAGTGAATAAAAATTAAAAAAGAATATAAAACAACTTTAATTTTTTAATCTTTTCTAAGTTATTTTTAAGTTACTGTTACATTATGTTAAGTAAGTTAAGTTTTAGTATCATTTCCCTTCTTTCTCTCTTCCGCCACCAGTTTACACCTCCGTTGTCACCTATTCTCAAAGGTAAAATGCAAATAAAACTACATTTTTTAAAATCAATTATTGTTCTATTATGGTTATTTATACATTTACAACTATAAAATGCATTTTTCAGTGTTTTCCTTATTATAGTTATTTTTTAACGTACTACTCAGCTTTAATTTGAGTGTTGTTTTTCGTGTTGGAACAAATTATTTGGTTTTACATGTAATCATATGGGGAAAAATGATTCACCTTATGACATTTTCATGATACGATCTTAGTTTCGAAACGGATTAATTTCGTATCTTGAGGTACCACTGTACCATATATAAACATTTTAATAATACTTTTTTGGTTACAAAACTATGTTCCTATTACAATACACACACATTTTTATTTTATAGAAAAGCAAACAAATATATAATAAATAAGCAAAATCAAGAAATATGCAAGATTAAAGACAAAGCTTGCCCTTTTTTTTTTTTTTTTTTTTGTATCTTTAGTTATATCAGGATGTTGTTATAAAATCATAATAGTATCCTAATAGAACTATAGATATTTAACAAGCTTAATTGGAATTTTTTCCATTTAGTCAATCTAATAATATATAGGATGCAAAAAAAGTTTAAAAACAATGTTTAATAAGCTAAATTATCATTCAATAAAAAGGTTATATATTAACCAATTTCCTCCTTTGAGAATATAAAATTTCCCAATTAAAACCTCTTCCTCATTTTCCAAGTTAACTTGAAAATTTTTATTTTAAAGAAAAAATCCTCAATTTGGCAACCTGTCTTCAGTACCTCTGGTTTAATTTGCCATAAGAAAAGAAGCAGACTAGATCGTGAAGGTGTTTGAATGCTTATTTTCATAGATAAAAATCTGCAGTTGGTGAAAATCAGAAAAATCATTATTTTAACTACATTAAATTAATCAATGGTACTGAAAAGAACATACTGTAAAACTCAAAGTCAAAATAAAGAGCTTAAAGCTTCATTTCTTGGAATTTAATAAATTGTTTCTTTTTACTTTTTTACTTATTTCTACATATTAACAAACTAATAAAGTTAAATGATAAATATTAAATAAAATTGTTTATTATCTTTTGTAAATCATTTAGTTAAAGTTCACCAAGTATTGGAGGTATTCAAGTTTCTGAAATATTCAAAATTTGATATTTGAAAAAAAGTGATATTTGCCCATTTATAATACAGTCGAACCCCCTATAATTACGATTCCTATAAAACTGCGAAAAAATTGTGACGGTATCCATAAAAAAAGGTAAAAAAACTCCTATAATTACGTAAAATGTCATCGGGCAGCCGGACTACTTTCCCACGTCCGTAGCGCCACGCTACGGAGAGATTTCTATCGTCTGGACAGTATTATATAAATTATATATAAATTAGGTACTGTACATATAATTATATATTAATTATATATAAATTAGGTACTGTATATATAATTATATATTAACTTATTGTAACTTTGTTATAATTAAATATATAATTTCCGCCGTCTAGCGTGGCGCCACGCTACGGAGATTTTTACGCTAACTATCGTCTGTCAGTATGTAAATTAGGTACCGTAAGTCTAATACAGTACTGTAATTTTATACATTTCTTGTGAAAGAAACATTTCTTATTCAACGGCGATTAAAATTATTTATATTAATGATGTCTCCAAAGTTCAATGAAATTTTCGCAGAAAATAAGTTGTTAGAAATCGACCGCTATTTGCTGAGCTGTTCCGTGACGAAAACAAGCTTTAGCAATGGCAATGTCAAATGGTGCACACTCGGTAAGTAATCCTACAATTTTTTGTTTATAGCGTAGTTTATACGGATTATTTCCAAAAAATATATACGTATTTTGGAAATGTTGAGTCGGATTAGTCTAGAATCAATTAATTTTATGGAAGAAAACCTTTCAAACAGCCGTAGTCCGTAAACTTGACATGTGTCGGGCTGTGATTGGAAGGACTCGTAAGAAATCGGATTCCTAAAGAATGGAACGTATCTATGATCTTATAGGGGGGGGTCGACTGTATTTGAAAAATTTTCACAAAATTTATGTAATTTAATTCATAATATAATCTACAATAACAAAAATTATTTTTGCATCTCTTGTAATTATTAAAATATGTTTTGTTTATCATTTGGAATATCTAGAATTTAAATTTTTTTGTTTAAAAAATATTGACCAATTAAATTATTTCATGTAAGAATATAATATGCAATCATTTATCTGAATTTTATTTTGGTGTAACAAAAAACTTCTTTCACATGTAACATGTAAAACAAAGAGAATTCTATTATTAAAAAGTATATATATATATCTAAAATTATAAGTTTTACATACCTGAATGACTGAGCATCTTTGCAAAAAATATGAAGGAAAAATATATCTCGACACTCAATTTGTTCTATTCGCCCAAGAGGAATATTAAAAACAGCATCCTTGGTATGATGATAAAATCTATAGTTTGATAGAACAATTATACCTTCTGTAGTACAACCAATATGTTCAACACCTTCACCAGGAAGTGCTGCAAAAGGCACCTTGAGATTTGGATCATCCTTTAGTATTTCCTTTTTTGGATATATTTCACAGGCTTTAATATTATCATAATACTGATCGTTGTCCAGTCCTATATTTTCCATGGTCTGGAAAAAAGATTATTTCAAATAGTTTTTAATTCAATAAAAAAAAAAATATTTTAAAAACTATTCTAATAAAATTATATATAAACTCAAAACAAGTGCTTGAAAGATTACATGGAAAAGTATGTAAAGACAGTTTCAAAAATGATTTTTCTTATCTCATCTTCAAATCCAAATCCTCAGAAATATGAAGGCAAAAAAAAGTCTTGATAAATGATAACATTTATCATTATATATATATATATATATATATGCATGTAAAATTAATGTTTACATGTGTACACACATAAGTATATGTGAACATTTTACAATGCTGGACAGAAAAAGTGAAACATCCAGAAGGTGTCATTGGAAGTTTATTAAATGCACAATAAGAGACCAAACACATGGTAAGTAAATGATGTGTAAAGTAAATTTTTTAAAGTTAGAAATCACCTGCTGGTCCATAGGCTGGAGGATAGGGGTGGTGTTGGGTGGTAGGTAGAGGACCTTAATGAAGTTGAACTCATCAAAGATATCATTTTCAAGACCAAGGGGTGAGCAGGGGCATTGTCAAGGATAAGTAAACATCTCAGAGGCAGGTTGTTTTCCAGCAAATATTTCTTGACAGCTGGACCAAAGACCAGATTTACCCATTCAACAAAAAATGGTCGAGTAACCCAAGCCTTTGAATTTGCCTTCCACATAACTTGGAGTTTCTCCTTTAGTACATTATGGGCCTTAAATGCTCGAGGATTTTCAGAATGCTACACCAACAAAGGCTTGATTTTACAATCCCTGATCAAAGTTCTGCATTTAAGTTTCTGGCATTGCAACAGACAATGTTCCAGCTGGTCACATATGCTCTATTGACAATAAATCTGGTGATCTTAGAAGCAAAGGTAGGGTGTCAATGCCTTGTAGAGCTTGTTGCATGATGGCTGTGATTGTGCCCGTGCATTATTGTGCTGTACAATGCCAAAAGGCATGTGCTCTAGAAAGGGCAGAAAATGGATGCGTAGAATCTCTGACACATCAGTGGCTTTTCACTGAGCTCTGCACAAAGACAAGACACATTCTGGAATGATATCTAATGGCAGCCTATATCATAACTCCAGGTGCAGGCAACCTATGACCCTCACAAATATCTGTGGAGTGCTGAAATTGATCTCTGCAGTGCCATACTGCCCTACACTGATATACCCATTGTCCATACTCAGAAATACTCATCTGAGAAGGCAATGCAATGCTATTCTTGCACCCATTTCCAATGTTCTATGCATCACTGAAGATATGCTGCATGATAGTTTGGTGTCAAAGGCAAATGATGCTGAGATTGTAGTTCAGTCTCATTCAATCTCCAATAGATAGTCCTCTGGAAAAGCAGATTATTGTGAAGGTCTCAGACATCTCAAATTCTCTGTGAATGTTCAGTTATGTAGCAGTTAGGTTGGTGGTAGCACATTGTCAGATGTCTATCTTGATGTTCTGTAGTGCAACATATTGCACCAGAATTTCACCTACATGATGTGCACCCTGTTTTCCCACAAGACACTGTGTCAGAGTGTTGACTCCATAGCCCATGTATGTAGCTCTTCATCAAGCTGACCAACTGGCATCAGTCAAATTGATTCAATTACTGATATTTCACAAGCTGTTGACATCCTGACATACCGTTTGGTCACAAATAAGTTAACACTTTATTCCATTAAAGCCTGTTCAGGATCTTATCTCTAATTAGCATGCACTATATCAGCAGTCTGCACCTCACAGACCATTATCGTGAATTTTTTAAAATGATACAAAATCTGTAGAATAACGATTATAAAGGTTCAATTTTACCTTATTAATATGAAACTCACTTGTTTAATTATAACAAATTAATGAAAGCCTAAAGTTTGTTACTGCTTGTTTGAAATGAGTTTATGGATTTGTAGTGCTTTTCCACAAAAAACAACAATCACACTCACAATATTGTTTATTGTTCATTATTTATTGATAAGAGTCACTTTGTATTTAGTTTTACATTCATATAAAAAACCCCCAATGAGTAAAAAAAAAAAAAAACAACTAAGCATTTTGCATTTCTTTTGTAATTGTGATCAAAGGATCGGCACCAGACTGGTGATGCCTGTCAGGATCGACGATGGTGATTCGTTCATTCATGTATGAGTGGTCACGTGTATGAGCGATTGGATTCGGGAGTTGGATGTCCTGAGAGATAATGCAGCTAAAAGAAGTGCACACTACAACTTACTGAAAAATAAATACCCGTTTATTTTTGTATAATATTAAATTATTTACATGGGATAACTTAAATAGGATAAAGCTATATAGCATAACATAACTAAGTACAGTAATACCCCGACTTATGCGAATCCGGAGTTACGCTATTTTCAAATCTCGTCGATTCGTCTTTTGTTTGAGCGCCACGCAACTCTTAATTACTCATTTCCCCCCACACTATTGTTCGACTTACATGTTCGGACGTGTTCGACATATAGCTATAATTTATTTTGTGTTATTTGTATATATTTATATGCAAAATTATACCCCGACTTACGCGGTTATCGCTCGGTCCCACCTATCGCGTAAGTTCGGAGTATTACTGTATTGAAGTTTACAGGTTCTTAACTAAGAGAGAGAGAGAGAGAGACAGAGAGAGTTTACATTATTACGCACAATACCTTGATTGGTAGGTTGATTGATGCCATGGATCGTCTTGACAAAGGGGTGAAGTGGATTGGGTAATCCTTCTGGATGGGACAGTTTATGGCTGAATGTGTGGTAGGTAAACACAGCTATGGTCTGGCGACAGCAGCAGTAGAAGGGATCAGCAATGGTGATGACTGGAATACACTTACACAAGGATAGGGATAGGCAAACTCTCCTGTCGATTTTGATGTTCGTCTTTTTATTTTTGGGGGGTCTCCCCCTTAATTTTGATGCCCTTTTTTGGTAATGGTAAGTTTTTTGACCAATTAGATGAATTTTGGATGAAAGTTCCTGGTGACACATACATTCAGAAGATGTGTCACTTTGGGAAAGGAAGTAGATCCGGGGAAAGATGCAATCACATCCGTCCAGTTTTTTTTTGTTGAGAAAATTTTCTTTATAGAATATGTGAAATTTAACCATTATTCTTAACAAATTCAATATATTTTGTTGCCGTTAAATAAAATTTCCATCTCATCTGGTCTCTCACAATACTTCTTCATATAACCTACAGTTGATCAATGTCCAAATTTCTCCAAGGACCACCTAAATTTTCTCACGGACCATTGATTGCCGACTGCTGCACTATATCATATGCTTTGTTTGTTTCATCAGATGTATTTCTTGTCTCATTTGCATTTGTGTAATCCTTTGAGTAGTATGTATGGGCAAATGATTGGGTCATTTGGATTATGCTTTATGGGTGTTTCATTTTTTCTGTCTAGCAGTATATATAATATTTGACTCTAATCTTCCAAGTGCTTGTTTTTTGAGTTTGGTATTATATTTAAATAGAGTCATTTATATAAAAATAGATCTTATAATAAAATTAAGATATAAATGTTAACAGAAAAGAATAAGTATACCAATATACAAGCAAGAATTATGTTTAACACAGGAAAGTTAATTTTAAATTATTTAACTGCTGCAACAAAGTTTTCATTAAATATTTTTTTTTAACAAAAATATTTTTAATTCCATTTATTTAAGATTTGTATACTAATTCCTGTAACAATTAAAAGCAACTCTTGTGAGAATGTACAGTAATTAAAATTATCAAACTTTTTGGCTACTACCTGATTCCATTTAGTTTCAAAAAACCAAGCTGTTCTATTGCTGCAAATTGTATTATCTTAGGTCAATCATCTTTTCCGTTAATCATTTTAAAAACATAGAGCAGGAGTTTATGACAACACTGTATAATACATATAAATTGTGATTGCAGTATAATTATTTCTTTTTAAAAAATGAAGGAAGATTGGAAACACATTCAATAAAAGACAAAGTTTTACAAATAACTAAGAGAAATTTTTCTTATTGGCTTAAAAATTTCTCAAAATCATAATTTGTTCCTATTTAAAAAACACTGCTAGTGATTTTGCAATTTCATAATACTTATTTTCATAAAATTGAACAGTTTAATATTTTATTTTATAAACTAAATACATCAACTATAAAAAATTATTTTTACAGGAAATTTATGATTATGAAAATCTGATTTCAGCAGAAGCTGAAAATATTCTCATAATAAACTTTATTCATTTTGGAAATTGAAAATACAAGGTCTGTTCAAAAAGTTTCCGAACTTTTTTAAATAGCATGCCTCCAGTTGGTTATTTTTTAATCCACTTGGAGGCGTTGCGTTTTGTCTGTAGAAACCTGCAGAGTAACCGCCTTCAACCTGTCTGTTGATATCTTATTTTGGTAATTAATTATGGCCATTTATGTAATTCTTTCTAGACTGCATATTGTAATATCAAAACACTTATTAAAACACCTTTTCTTGCAGCCAACGCTTTATTATAACAACTTTCAAACGTTTTCAGTCTTGTTAAAAGACCTTTCTCAAGAAAATAAAATTAAATAAGTAACAAAATAAACAACAAAATCGTAAATCGAACGCTTAGTACGAATAACTGTTTTTTCAAATCTTTCNTTTGGCCATTTATGTGAAAGGGGTTCGGCAAAAAATCGGATCTGCGAAAATGAGCTCTTTGAAGGAGCAGAGTTGTTCTGTGAAATTCTGTGTGAAACTCTGGAAATCCTTCAAGGAAACTTTTGAGTTGATTACCAAGGCTTATGATGAGGATGCTATGAAATGTACCACGTGTTATGAGTGGTTTTTACCCAGTTCAAAAAGGGACAGCAATCAGTGGAAGATGACAAGCATTCCGGACAACCATCAACATTGACTGATGACCCCACATCAAAAAAGTAAACGATCTCATTCATGCAAATCGACGTTTGACTGTCAGGGAACTTGCAGAAGAGTATGGCATCTTGACTGGTTTGTGATAGGAAATCCTGCATGAAAAACTGAGGATGCATCGAATTGCCACCAAATTCATGCCTTGCCTGATGACAGCAGACTAGAAACATCATCGAGTTCAAGTATGTCAGGAACTATTTGATCGAGCTGAAGAGGATGAAATCTTGTCCAGGATCATAACAGGTGATGGAGTCATGGGTTTATGGATATGACATCAAAACAAAAGTGCAATATTCACAATGGATGGGTGAAACATCCCCCTACCAAAAAGCTCAACAAGTTCACTTAAATGTTAAGGTGACGTTGACTATTTCTTTCGATACAAAGGGGGTTGTGCATCACAAATACCTACCTACAGGCCAGACAGTCAACACAGTACTACCTGGGGGTTATGAAACTCCTAAGAGACAGAATCAGGCAAAAACAACCTGAACTTTGGAGGAGCAGTGAGTGGTTTTTTCACCATGACAACACCCCAGCTCATTTATCCCTCAGATCTCCTGAGTTTTTGGCCAAAAACAAGACCGCTGTGCTTCTCCACCCACCCTACTCACCTGACCTAATGCAACTTTTTCCTGGTTTCCAAACTAAAAAACCCACTCAAAGGAAAAAGATTTGCCACCATTCCAGAGGCATACATACATGCATGACTTCGGCCGTACACGAGGTGTTTAGCCGGCGGAAAAGAGGGTAAGGGAAAGGGGAGGAAAAAGAGGAGGGAGAGGAGATAGATAATAGAGAAAGGTAGGATCCCTCTGAATGGAGTATGTATGGCTACAGTACCCTCTATGTTTGATGTTGGTGTACGTTTTTAGGCAGCAAGGCCACAGTCCCCCAAAGGGTCTAAAAGAAAACTTGAGTGTAGTAAACACCAATGGTTCAGTGCCACCATGAATAGCTAAGTGAAGAAGTTAGTGCCACATGGCTGTTAGTAGGAAGACATAACTACTTAATGCTAGTGAAACTGAAAGACAGAGAAAAATTTCATTCCAGAGACAGAGAAAAATTCAATAGAGGAACTTATGACCATTCTGGAAAAAGCATTCGAAGGATTGTTTCAAAAAGTGGCAACACCATTGGGGAGGAGACTACTTTGAAGGGGACCCTAACCAATAAATTGTAAGTGAAATATTTTTTTTTGTAATAATTAAAGTTTGGGAACTTTTTGAACAAATCTCTCATAAATTTAGTCCAATTATTATATTAATTGAATTATTTTTGAAAAAATATTTTAAAAATTTAAATTATAAATCATCAAAAACACATATTGATATTACAATAATACTAAATCTAATCAACAGTATATATATTTTTGAGTGTCTCTATATGTCTGTCATAGTTTTCCTTAATTTCTATAACGAACAATCTTGAAGGCACCAAAGAGATCTAACAAAATTTTTATAAAGGAATTTTATGGGACATTGTTATCAAAACATCAGACAACTGTATTATTTAAAATTAATATTCTTTGAATGAAGTTGTTATCTTATAGTTTCATATTCTGGGGAAAAAACATTATGTCATTCCTTCATAGCATACAATGTTATCAAAGAAAACAAATATTTGTTTTTAGATAGCATTGTCAAAAGGAAATGATGCAACATTGCTCTAGCTTATTCGTTTTAGAATATGAAACTAAATAAAGATAACCTCTCGCTTATTCAACAACATTAACATCAAATATTTCAGTTATTAGAATACACACTTGTTTGATCATCATTAACTAATAATGAAAATGTAAGAAGTATTAGATGTTTTAATATTAAGAAATAAAGTCAGAGTATAAGATGATATTATTATTATTAATAATCATCATTACTATAATTATTTGGTGTTGTTGGAATGTATATTACATAGCATACATATAGATACCTAAAGCTAAGAAAGACCAAAGTCAAGGCATAACTACAGAAAACAAATGTTTTGTTTATGTGTTGTTTGTGTATGTATCTGTGTTTAAGAATTTACTGACTATCTGAAGTGTTTAGTATGGCAGCCTTTTGCCATTCTGAAGTCCTAATGTTTTAAACTTTTGTGTAAGGTATGTTATATGACACTTGGTCATAGTATGTTTTGTGTGGTTTTCTATGACTGAGATGTCTATTTGTTGCATGATTCCTGTGTGTAAAAGTTTGTGTTTGTGGACAAGCTTTTGATGTATTATATTTGCTATTTGGTTAAAGCAATGTACATAGTCTGTGTTATAAGCTTGCAAACTGAGGTGGGTGTGTTATATACAGTAGTCTCATGCTTGATGCTGCATTTCCTATAGGTGTTGTCTGTGAATGTTGTCTTTTAAGATGTGCTTTCTGTAGTTTCTGGTATTTATGACCTTATCTTGTTTGGAAATTGTGAACCTTCTGTCTCTCCAAAGAGGCATCTATGAGTCAGCTAACAAGTTGACAGTTCTGTCAGCTTGATCCTGGCTGAAATTGTTAGGTTACCTTTGGAGCTCCTCCTGAGCATCAAGACTGCCTGATGGCATCTGTGCATTTTGTGTACTGTTAGATCAAGTCAGTGTTATGTAAATTTAATGATGTACTGTTTTTGTCTGCAAGAGTTATAGCCTTTGTGTAATTGTGATGTTTGTTTTCTGCAGAAAAACAAATACAAGAATTGCAATTTCTTATTGTCTCACAGATAGATACAATGCAAATACAGAGACTGCAATTCTTGTATTTGTTTGTAGTGCAGGTTTAAAATATAATACCTCATCCTCCCTCTTTACAAGGAAGAACCAGTCTTTCTGTGGATGATTTAGTGTGGTGTTTGTTATGTTTTTTTAATGTGTATTTTCTCCTTTGGAGTTCAGTTGTGTATGTGACCAATATATAACTCAAACAAACAATTATTTATTGTGACATTGTCACAATATCAGTGTGAAATTTTTAATCATATTTTTAATTTATTTAACTTAAAATATATGCTCTCTACCACAAATCAGTAGTGGCTTGTGTCTGTATATCATACTTTTCCTTTAACAATAAAGTTGTGCCAGTCATCTAACATTCTTTCTGGGAAAATTTTTTAATTGAAATAATGTGATTTCCAGTTTACATCGGAAGTTTGTATATAGTTAATAAGAACTTCCTGTCCCTAAGGTTTTCATATCTGTTCTCGTCTTTCATCTACCTAATGCCACTCTTGAGACTGAGGAAAAACAGACAGATGACAGTGGGAATTTATATATCTACAATTTTTTCAAATTGCAGCCCAATAAACATGTCAATACTGGGACAGAATGTGTATTTTGCATTCACTTGTGTTGTTAGTATGGAGTGTAATCTGTTGTTATATTCTTTTATTAGTCTATTTTATTTGTGTTCTGAGAGTTTGGCTTGTTGAAATCCTAAAATATTCGTAAATTCCCCCATTCATTCATGAATTCAATGACATCTCCATTTCTGAATACAAAATCAATTCTTTCTTCAAGATTCCTTTGTTTTTGTGTGTGATGTGTTCTGCATTTGCCGTCTTGACCTCCAACTGAATGTCAGTGGAATAAGTACTTGTAACTTGTAATAGGTGATTTAGCCATGCTTGTATGAATGTGTAGAGTTGTGAGTCATCCACATGAGATGAGATAATATGTATGTATTGTGTTTTGTTGTGTATAGTATTGTATTGTATAGTATTGTATCCATATTTATTGTTGTTTAACCTAATGAATAGTTAGTTTAAGACAGGACCAGTGCATGGGTGAGGCAGTGAGATGGTTATCATGGGCAGCACTTCCAAAGGGGTGGCATTTCTGTCGGATCACATATTGAAAGGAAATTTTTATTTAAAAAATTATCAAAGTCGTCAATTAAGTAAATAATTTAGTTAGTTGGCTTCTTTGATCTTTTTTAATATAAATATGTCAATTGGCATGCTATTGTTTATATTTTGCACTGCATCGAAGTAAACTTGCACGTATATTTTTCACAAAGTCTGATTAACAAGATATTTTCAGCTTTCAGTTGCATTCTATTGATTACAGAGAATCACTATTCAATATTTGAGTATAAATCACTGAGTGTGATGTGTGTTTATGAGTAAATTAGGTGAATTTGTAATTTTTGAACTTAAGTAAATTTTTTTCTATCTCTGCAAAAGGTGTGTCGATTATTGATCAGTTATGGATATTTATTTTATATTTTTTATGGGCTGTTTTTGTATAAATATACCTAGTCTTATTATTGCAGCTTATTGTTGGAATGTAATCCTCATGAATAATATGGGATTACTGTACTCTTTTTACCTATTATTAAAATTTGATAATTTCCTTGCTTTAAAAATTATTGTCCTTCAGACCATTTTTAACAGTAAATATAAATTTTGTAGAAACTGAAAAATTCTTTCATTGTTAAATTTGTTTATTTATATAAATTTTATCATAATCAACTAAAGAGTAGTAATGAACAAGTTTTAAAAAATTATCTGAAAGTGCATATAAGAAAAAAAAATTAACAAAAGAAGCAGAACAAAAAATAGTTGGGTTCAATAGAAAAATTTATGAATTTTTTCACTGCTACAAATATCAAATGCTGAAACAGAATTGAAAAAGGAAGACTAATCTATCAGTATATCAATGCCAATATTGACTGATGTAACAAGAAATGTGAGGCTCTGGACAGGTCCGAACCCTCACTAAAATTCGCGTTAAAATAATTGTTTTAAAGAAAATAATATAGTAGTTAGAAATAGCTTTTTATTTTATGAAAACGCAACGCTAGACAATAGAAGACTTTTAAACAATAGAAGAAAGTAAGTCTGTCGACCATTTCCGGTTGGAGATCGAATTAAACTTCGATTTTGACCTCTCCCGCGCCCCCGAAAGGTTTCGAATTGTCATCAGGTGACGAGGAGAGACCAATCGGAAAGGGGAATCTGAGAGAAAACGGATAAAACCCCAGAAATTCGAGGATGCGACGGCTTCTTCTCCCGAAAGTTCCATGTGACTGACCTGTTGTTGTGTGTGTGTCTCGCACCCATCTTTGTCTCCATCTCCCGACCTCGAATCGACATCTTTCCCTCAACGGAAGTCGACCGCATCGTCCCGGGGTCGTCGAGACGTGATGGAATGGTTCATTCGCGAACAAGGGACACTCCTTCAAAATGGGACTATCTTGGAAAGGAGAGGAAGACCCAGAGGCCACAGCCGCCGCAGAACTTCCAAGATCGCGGAAATCTTGTAAGCTTCCTTCGTGTTTAATAAACGGTTGTGTTGTTTGTAAACGAAGCATCTATCTCTGACTCAACTGCTTCCACATGTCGTTGATTGTTACCGCTCGGCAATTCAAACGGCAAGGGAGACGATGACGATATATATCACATCTTATTGTTCGTCGACTTTTTTAAATTTCTCTCCCCCTCGGCCCCCACAGAAATAAAGGGGAACAAACCAGATGATACTGAAGGAGACAAGGAAAATTATTAGAAAAAGGATAATTTGCAGAAGTGAATATTATCTCTGGTTATGAGATTTCCATTAATTCTGCAAAATATAAATGACTCTGAACATCAACTTATAGAAAAAAGTCCAGTACAAGTTACTGGAATTGATTTTCTTAAGGCTATCAATGACAGACATTTTTCTGACTCCTTTTATTAAAAAGTAATGCTAAATTAGGAGAAATTGAAGAGAAAGAGATAAGGAGTTGATTCTGACCCATTCTATTTTGTTTGGAAATAATTTTTCGTTCATCTTTTCTTATTTATTTTTGGCATTATGATCATTAAGGATAGACTACCACACCTCACCCAGACAAAATTCTAAAACTCACCTTACTATGATGACTGCAGGCTACAACCTGTTACATCATTGAACCTGGAAGCAACGTCTCAGGGGAGACTTCCTGAGGAAGTTAAGAGAATGATCTCCCACCCCAAATTGTCACAAAAAAAGAACCACGAAAGTTCAGAAATAATTAAATGTAAGAACAATGACATGACTTAACAAAGATTACTAAAATTAACAAATATTAGCCAGTAAAGTATGTAAATAGGATCGAGTGGGCACAACTAGGGTTTCTCAAACGGGATTCCGGGATCCCGGTTGTTTTTTTAACCCGGGAAATATCCCGGGAAATTTTTCTTATCCCGGGAAATCCCGCAAATTTCTTAAAAATTCACTTTTTTTCTTATTTTGTGTTAAGGTTGAGGAATTTTGCAAATAGAAAGCATAATTAACTCATTCACTGTCAGAATACATTTGTATTTATTAATTTTAAACCTACCTATTAGTTTTTTTTAAATTTTTGCTCGTTATAGCATGTCACAAATGGTCAATAATCAATATATAGCTTATTTGTGGCAGGACTATAAAAATTCTTTACTTGTCGGAACCTGTAATATCTGGAATAATTGTGCTTACGCTGTCTTGAGTTTTAACCATGCCCAGTAGCTTCAATAAATGCCTGACGCCAGATTGTGCAAATTGGGCAAGGATACAAACGAGTACAAAGTCTGCAAGTATGAAGTTTTTCTTCATAAACCTGATTATTAAAGCCAAATGAATTGCCGAATTATCGAGCTCTAAGCTTGATGCCGCTATTAAAGCAGCCAAGGTAGACAAATCAAGAATACTAGAGAGCGAAAGAAGTACTACAATCTCGAAAACGAACTCGAAAGCTTCCAGGCTACAGGTGAAAAAACACATAATATCTGTCTTCTCTTAAATGCATTAAACACTATTCCAATCACATCAATTGAATCGGAAAGGGCATTCTCGGTGGCAAGACTTTTCATTACTAAAATAAGAATTAGAGTGAGTTATCGGAGTATTGACCATCTTTGCTTTTTAAAATCTTATAAAAGTTTGCAATATTTTGTATTATATTTTATTTAAAAAACGAAAATTACCTTCTAAATTAGAAGTTCATTTTTTTAATTTTTAACTCAATTCAAAACATTTTTTTTGTTGTTGTTGTATGCAGTTTCCAGCAAACTTTAATTAATTTTTTTCTATTTGTGAAAATTTCTACGTTATTTAAAGGTAATTTTTATTATAGGCCTATAGACCTTACACAGCATTATTAATATGATTTTGGAGGTTACAGAACTTTAAAATTACTTTAAAAAATGGAAAATATTTATATAATTTGATTTCAAGATATTTTGTATACCTTAAAAATAATTAATTCTATCCCGGGATCCCGGGAAACAGTTCACTTTTATCCCGGGATCCCGGGACAAGCAAAAGACTGGGAAATGAGAAACCCTAGGCACAACCATGTAATGTCATCACAATATAAGAAGACATTAAACTAAGGATTGAATGAGGTGATGCTAAAGATCAAATGAGGTTAAAGAAAGGCTTTCAAGTTCCATTGCGATGTAGAAGTTTCTTGGTGATGGTCAGGTGACTTTATTTTGCAAGATTTCTTGTGAATTTTTGATATATTTCAATTTTCTCTTGTTGGTTTTGTGGAGATAAAACTTAACTATAAGATAGTTATAATTTAAGTCCCCAATTGTTGGGAAAGCTTCTTGTACATATTTGATTTTGATTGATAAATTATCTTTTATTATATTTTGAATTTCTGATTAACTTATTTCATTCTTGTACATATTTGGGTTTAGACTAATAAATAGATATTTTTGTATTACATAGAAATTATTTCAGGTTTTTGATTCATTAACAAATTTTTCATTACTTATTGCTCACATAAAGTCCAGGCCTGGCACTAATTAAACCCTCATTTATGTAATGCACAGTTAGGATACTATATGGGCTGTCACTAGAATTAGATAAGACGTTAAAAAATGGCTAATATATTCAGCTTGTGCAAATCCAGTATTTTTCCCCCTGATGTGTTCTGCTCCTAACTTGCAAAATTGGTCTGCATTTTGTGGAAACTTTGATTGGAATATTTTGCAAACTATTACATGCCACAACAGTTAAAAAAAAGTGGAATGTTTCAAAATTGGATAGAGCTAGACAAGAGGTTAAAAACTGACAAGACAATTGATAGAGAATATCAATGAATCTTAGAACTTGAACAGTAACATTTGCAAGATACACAGGGGGGGTGCAAAAGTAGGTATACAGTTGAGAATCTGAGAAGTACAAATGTTCATTACTATTATTTTTATTATCTGTTATTAATTTGTATTCGTTATTTGTGATTTAATTTGTACATAAAAATGTTTTTTCCTTCCTATTTTCTCCATGTATTTTTTTTTTCCATAATAACAACTGTATACCTACTTTTGCACCTCCTGCATTAAAGAGAAATAACAGGTAAGCTTGGCATTTCCCAGGCAAAAAAAATAAGAACAAACATTAAGATTATAAGCTTATTTCGTACTATTAACCTTCTATTGTATTATAGTATTTGCTTTATATAACTACAAACATTATTTTATATAAGTTTTACCATACCGAGTGACCAATCTAACACATTTTAAAAATTCTTTATTCCTCTACTGTACACAATTTAAAGAGTTTTTAATTTAAAATGTGTTAGATTGGTCACTTGATGCAATAAATACTTACGTAAGATAATCTTTGTAGTTATATAAATCAAATACTATAATATAAGAAACATGAAAACGAAAACCATATAATGAGTTTGGTTATTTCAGCCTACAATTGTCATGTTTATTGCAATACGTGGATGGTATAAAATGGAACAATTTCATTGGTCAAGTAGACACCAATTGAAAATCTTAAATTTTTTAAGATATCATTTTTGCTAATATTAGCTTTAACAAATTGTTCATGTTATTACATCAAATGATAATCTGCCAATGAAACAAATTTTGCAAAAAATAGACCAAATATTTAAACTTGGCACCCTGGAAAATCACTTAAAACATATTTTGTGCTTGCCAGTAATCTTGTATTATGCAATTTTCCTATTCAAATGACACTATACTGATGATTTGATAGATAGAAGATACTACTGCATAAGAGGGTTGAAGTTAATTTAACCAAAAGTATTTATTTTTATTTAGTATTTATTTATAAAAACTTATTTTATAATAATATTGTAGCAGTGACATTCCTACGACCTCAAATTCTTTTGACTTTAATTTGAAACAATTTTAGATTATTGCCATTATTTTTACTAAATTTTTATGTATAAAGTTTATAGGAATTATAATTTCTAAACTGGCTTTAGATATAATTAATAGGATCTTGAATATATTCAAATAGAAAGCTAAATTATAAATAAAATAATTCTGGTTTATATGGAACAGTCTGTATAAAAACTTAATTTATTGACTTTACGGAATAAAAAAAAATGTAATATCATTTGTATCAATAAAAAAAAAATCTTTATGAATAATAATCTGAGTGATTCTTTTGTATTTTTTCCAGAAATAAGCAGAATTTATTATTTTTAAAAGGATTTAACATCTTAGATTTAAAAAATCTATGGCTTATTAGTGAGCTTAGTTAGAGAAAGATAAAAAAGTGAAAAAAAAACTTAGAAACAAAGCTATAGAAGATTATTTCATAAATATTACCTCCTCCTGGAAATGAGAATGGTCAACGACTACTACTTAACACTGTCTACTATTAATATTTAATTAAAAAGTGTTCTGTGTTAAATAGGTTGTGATAGCCCTATATGTGATTGAAGTTGCTAATCTTAACGTCCAAAATATTTGATATAAGACTTGTTTAAATAAAAAAAAAACTGTTGTAAAAATGCAAGAATAATTGCTTTTATGTGATCCTGTAAAAAAAACTAGTGAAATCAGGTTGAAAAAGTAAAGCTTAGAAAAAACATCTAACTTTTGAAAGTTGTGGCACAAAGCATACTAGAAGCAGATTTGACAGTAAGTTTCAACATGTGTATAAAGTGCACATTACACAGACTACAACTGTAGAAAATTTTGAATGAAGCAGTGTCACCATGATAAACATTGATGAAAAATAAACATTGGTACAGAAAGACTTTCAGCTCTACTTTGTGCCTTAAACAAAGTAATGGATTTATGAGTTAATAAGGGGAGATGAAATGAAGAGAAGATATCCAGGTTTCTTGGTAGTTATTCATGTCCTTGTAAATATTGTGTTTATAGAAAAATTATTAAAACTGGTTTGGTTTATTTGGTTATGACAACATGACACATGAGCAATCTGCCAAGGAGGATGCATCTTGGAAACATTTTTATGTAAATGTGACCCCATTTTAAATGTTAATAAAGCAAACAAAACCTAGAAAATGTCATTTGGCCAGTCTGCTGGCCATGTGTGAACCCATGACAGACTACTGGTGTTCGATGGTTTTAATGCACTTGATTACTGAAGAGTACTTATTGGGCTGCAATTTGAAAAAATTGGAGACCTATAAATTCCCACTTTCATCTGTCTGTTTGTCCTTCCTTAATCTTGAGAATGGAGTTAGTGAGATGAAAGTTGAGGAAATTTTTGGCATGCTGGTTCTGGTTTAAGACCATATAAAACAGAAGAGGACTTCATGAGTATCTCTGGAAAATGCCTTGCCTTATGTGTATTTACTTTGATTTGTTTTTTGAAACCGTGTCCTGTTTTATAATTCTGGTATAGTAAACACTAGTATTGTGTTTTATTCCACTTGTCATGTGTCTTTGGAATAAAACACAATACTAGTATTTACTACGCCAGAATGTATTTAGTTTGTTTCGGATGTGTGTGTTATGAAATCTGAAGGGTAGTGTCATTCTCTAGTGTTGCATTATGTTTTCAAAAAATGTAATGAGTGTTGTATATATTTTGTGTACATATTGTGTATGCATTAACCGTGAGTATGGGATGTTCTTGAATGTTTTGCTGTAATCTATTTATGCTATACGTAGTTTGTGTGTGCATACATATTTGTCATAGAATGACAAATCTATGAGTAACTGTTCTTTGCATTCCATGTGATTTGTAAACAACCTTTTTGTTATTACTTGAGTATGTTGTGTTGTTCTATATTATGATATATTTTGTTTGTGATGCATGAAGTGACTGATTATAGAGTATAGGAAGGCATGTAATTAGTCTGTATTGTATAAGGTTCCTGGTGGTGTTATTTTTGGGTTTCATGTATGTGGTGACGCTGTATGTAACAAATTTTGTCATGTCTTATGGATTGTTGATTGTGTATATAAAATGTATTTGGCTACTTCCTAATTCAGAGATGTAAATTTTTCATACCAGAAATTGTGAGTGTTGTTTGCACCAGGTGTCTTCCAACTGTATATTCTTTGTAATACATATTGGATGTTGTGTATGTTTACTTTGACATGGGTATGATTAGTGTTTCATGCATGTTTTCTTCTTCCTCTTTGATCCAGTTTATTTCATCTTTTTGTATGAATGGATTAGATCAAAGAACAGACCAATAATCCACAAGTTATTTTTCTGCTGGAGTGCCACTGTGCTGCAATTGAGTGGTGGGTTTGGTATGTAGACATCTGTAGAAAAAAAAGTGTCTCATTGTTTATAAATAATTTATTTTGTTGTTTTCATAACATACAGGCTTTGTATCATTTCAGTCTTTGCAACTTGGCTGCTAGTTTTTGTTTGAGCATATCAATGCATTCCTGTATATGTGCATATTGTGTTGTTCCCACTATGTGCATGCACATGTTTTAATTTTCCTAACCTCTTTCATTAAGTATGATGTTATGTTATTTTAGTGTATTGTGTTAGCCTGCCAAATTGTTGTCTGAAGTTACATATTTGTGCTTCTAGTCTTCTTTGCAACCAGGCTTATAATTTGTTTTTTGATTGTCTTCCTGTGATTGTAATTTAAGACTATGGTAAGTGACTGCATTAGAACAGACATGTTTTTATGTCTGAAAGCATTAATTCAGGTTGAATGTGCTTTGATACTATGTATGTGTGTATTTATTTAGTGTAGAGTTTTCTCCACTCATTCTGATGTGTGTATTTGGATATTTGTGATCTTTGTGTGGGATTTAAACCTGTATATTTAGTGAGTGTTTCTTCAAATAAATTAGTAAGTGTTAAATATGTTTTTAGTATCACTAGTTGTACAAAAAAAAAAAACTCACAACTCACCACACTTATATATCAAACACGTACACTGAAACAATATAATGTGTGGTGCGATCTACGAAACTTTATAATGTTTTTGTTTCGTCGATCGTACCACACATTATATTGGTTCAGTGTACGTGTTTCACTAGTTGTACTTGTGTTTATGTGTTCATTTATGGTTTTCATTGTTTATGTTAAGCTGTGTATGTTTTCAAAGTGACTACTGTTGAGGCACTATCAATGAGTCTGATCTGTCATGTGATATAGTGTGTGTGTATAGTACATATATGCTGTGCAACTTGTTTAATATGTTCAAGCATTGTTTATGGACTAAGATTGTTGTGTATAAGTTCTTTTCTGATCAACAACTCTTTGCATTTTTGAATTTATCATGTAGTGTCTAAGCTGTCATGTCTGGTTTGAGTTTTGTGATAGTGTAGTAGGTATGGATGATAAATTCATTCATTTCTTGAGTCTGCTACATCCATTTGCATGGTTTTACATACCTTGATGGTTAGTGACTGGATTGCTGTTAAAGCACTTTGATGTGTGTGTATGAAGTAATTAATTATAAATTTTATCATTTTTCTAAAAACAAGAAAACGTTTCGTTGTAGTTGCATTTGAAATTTATTTATTGAACGATTTATAAGCTGAAAATTTTTAGAAGAGAAGTAGTAAAAGATCAACGTTTAAACAATGTAAAATCAGTAAAAAAAGCGTTAGTAAACTTTAATTATTTTAATTTTATAAATGTAAGAGACAATTTAACCATCCGTTTGTCTTTATTACTAAGCATCAAGTTCTTGCTCTTGGTCTTCCTATAGCTGAAGTAACGTNCAAGTAAAAATGTTGAAAAAAATTATTAAAACATCTCATTTTATAATATTTCAACTATAGAGTATTTTAAATTTCCAATATTAGAAATGACATTTTTATATTCTAAAGATCTGAAGGAAAAAGAAAAAATTTAAGACCAACTAAATCTTGGTAGATTTTATATTAGTACTTTTTCCCTTTAGAAGTCTATCATGCAAACATTAAGTGAGCCTTTTGTTCATATCATAAGTTTGATCAGGTGATGAGAAACAGATCCAATATATCCAGATTAACCACTAATTAAACTTTAAGATAACTTGTTCTCAAATCCAGGTTGTCAGAATTGGCAAATTGGTGTCGTCCTGTCATTATGACCATTGGAAAATTTTTTAATACAATTTGAAGTAGATAAAAACTTGGCACCAAATTACATCAGTTATGATTATATAAATAAGTATAAAAATAAATATACATGAAAAATTATTATTTATTTGACCTAAAATTAAAAAAACAACACATACACAAGTCCTGGACCAAGAATATGATGAGTTGCCAAAAATGTTAAGTTTTATGGATAGTGATGATGCTAGTCTAAATAGAGGAATTTTCATAAAGGTATTACATGTGCAAACTCATATACATATTAATTACATACTGTACTTATTAAAATTTAACTAGAAATAGAAATAGTCACTATTTCTATTTCTAGTTAAAATTTAATTAAAAAGAACTATTGACTATTTGGGGGTTACTTTCAAGTTAATGATATTTGCGTGGTAGCATTTTGCATTGGCACCTTGGATAAAGGATTACATTCTTTGTTAACACATGGAATTGATGCTATTAACAACTGTTGCCAGTGAATAACAATAACTTATTTGATTCTAGTATTATATCTAGTAATTTTTATCTTTTTTTTTTTTTTTTGGATGACTCAATAAGCTTTATGGAATGTCAAGTTATCGAGATTTGAGTTTCAGGGACACCAGTGTACACACACACACAATGTTCAGAGATGTAAGCAGAAATTTCCAAGTCTGGGTCTTTTGTATCACTAATGGTTTATGTAGATTTAGCATAGAGATAGACTATTGTATTATAAAAATGCCCACCTCACTAGCAATGCATAGTCCAAGAAGCATACCAATATGGCAGCTTCTTGTATTTCATATGCAAACCAGTCTTTTCTTTACCTCATGTCTATTCACGCAGTCTAGTATTTGAATCTGATGTGCCTGTTTTCTGTTTCATCCAGCGGTAAACTGCTTGTGACTTTCTTTTACACTGTTTCCCTTTAAACACATGTGGGGTAAAAGTTAGAACTAGCAGCGAGTGAGGAGCAGAAAAGTGTTAGTGTGGAAAACACCACCCCTTGTTGCCGCCTTCCTTAATATATATATATTAGAAAAACCTCTAAATCAAAATTATATAAAATGTCAAAGTATCATATGTTTTTATAATTCAATACATAAACTGTATTCAACATACTTCTATAATGCATAACAATCTTATTGATCATAAAGATTTAAAAAATTTAGTTTAAAAGTTATCATAAAATTAAATTATTTACTATTTATTTTGTTACTAAAAGAACAAATATCTACAATACTCTCTTTACTTTTGAAATGCAGAATTATAAATCCAATATAATCAAAATAAAATGTATATTAGTCAAAACAAATTTTTGAAGTTAACAACAAACCTGTTCTTTATATAGATACAATTTGTAACAAATTTTCTAAACAGCCTGAAAATTAAAAACAAAAAATACAAAAATTCTGGAAACAGCAGCAACACAACATTTAATAGATAAAGATCTGCACCATTTGAAAAAGGCATGTTAATATATACTGGAAAAAAAATTAAAAACAAAAATATGTAATATATTAAAGTTTCTTGCCTGTATTATTTAATTACAGAAACTATTTACTTACTTAGTTATTACACTGTGTGTGTAATAAGTTTGTTCATTTAGTCATAAGTAAGTAAATAGTTTTTGTAAAAATATTCCCCACAAACAGTACAATTTACATATCTTAAAAACGTGTTTAGAGAAATATTTAAATGCAATTAATCTTTGATATTTGAAATAATTGATTTCAGCAATTACTATTACATAAATGTAAAAACAAATACAGATTACATCTAAAGATGAGTATTTTTTGTTAACAAAAGTCTTTGAAAAATATTTTAACAATTTTGTTTTAAAATAATAATAATAATAATAAATCATTAATATATTCAATGTACAGTATTTAAATTTAATAGATTATATGTATATTCCACATGACAATGTATTCTTATATATAATATTGACAGGTGTTAAGTTAAATATTGACAGAAACTAAAAATAAACATTTAGAATCTATAAATTTGTAATTACTGATACTACAAAGCAAAATTTTACAATTTGAATAAAATACAACTGATATATATATCTATCTATCAGTTACATGTTTAAATTGTATATAATATTCATATTGATAATTCTTAAGCAATTAAAAATAGTAGCAGTAATGCAATATAAAGGGATACAGAAACTTGTCCCTTGCTATAACAAGTGCCTGAATTTAAAGAGAGATTATGTTGAAAAGTAGCCTCAACAGGTAGCTAAGTTTTGTAAATACTGTAATAAAATTGTTTTTTCCTTTCTTCATTTTCTAACTGCTTAGTGGAGATCAATTTCCAAATAGCTTTCATACAAACTATAGTCCATGCAGTGAAAGAGTAGACATGAATCAGCTTGAGCTAGAAGAATCTATGTCAGAGGAAAGGAGACATGTAATTAATGAGTGAGTAACATTAGAATTAAAAGCAATAAAATTATTTAAAAAAAAACAACATTACGATAAAGATGGTATAAAATGTTTTATAAACGTAAAAAAAACAGCTGAAAGAAATCAGATCAGCTCATGTCAACATGCCGCCTTTCATCTGACAGACGCTTCAGCTCAGGCTGACTCATGTCTACTCTTTTGCTGAATGGACTATATTGAAGAATTAAATGTAATATTACAATTAAAATAACATTTAATTTAATGTATGAAACTATTGCACTTAAAAATATTGTAACAGATCATCAAAATAATGGTGTAAAAATATATTAACTTAAAATAAATATTAATGATTATAAATCTTAAATTTCAAATTTTAAAAAAAGTTTAGATAATTTTCCATAAAAATCAATAACTATTTCTTAATTCTATTTCTACCATTTTTTAATAGTAATTCTTTATTCTCAGTCCAACATAAACAAAATATAAGGCCAGGTTTTACATTATTTAATAAAAATTCTATATTGTGATAATTTCCAAAATGCACTGCAGTAATTTGTTATTGAATAAAATATAGTAATGCGATCCAAAGGCAACAAATATTATTTTAAACATTCTAGCTTTTACATTACTAATAATTAAAAATACTAATGAATTTGAAAAGTAAACAACAATAGCTTTTTCATCAGGAGAAATCATATTCAATGTTTCAGATATTAAAAAAAGAAAAATATTTTCAGATGTGAAAATCTGATTTTTATAATTTCATATTTAAGAAAAATATTAATACTAAATCCTCTTTTAAAACAATTTCAGTATTCAAGTAAACAATACTGAAAACAGCACTGTCTTTTCAACATTACCTATGTTTAATAACAAAAAGAAATGCATTTTTTTTAATTTCAATATTCTAAATGTAACTTTGAATTCATGCTTAATAAGAACTCTAAATTAATTGTTTTAAAACAATTAATGCCAAGATTTTTCTCCAAATAAATCTAATAAATAATGACCAGATTGTTCATGAAAATGTGTATTGCTCAAATTATCAAAATTACTTAGCTATTTAAATCATTGATAATCATTCATATTTTTGATTATTAGAACAGCTAAACAATGGAAAGGGTTACAGGTTTTTTTCAGATTAAATATTTTGAGATAATGCATATATTAGATTCACAGACAAAATCCCATCTTACATTGAGAGTGAATAGGTTACAGCAAAATCCATATAGCAAATAAGTGTCTCTTGTTCTGAATGTTGCTTTAACTTACACTTAAGTTAATGTGTTAAACAAAGTTTTCAATTTGTTTTCACAAGCAAGGAGAAAATTTTAAACAATCTATTACAGGGAAACCTGATATTATCCTGGTCGTCTCTTAAAACCAGTTCCGTTTAATTATAATTCAAGATCTAAATAAATTTCCAAATAATAGTATAATATAATAATAAGAAGAAAACATCAAAAGAGGTAGGTCTTCATAGAAGTTGTTGACGGTCTTAGATATATAGATTACATATTTAATTAGATAAAACACCCGACATGATAAACACCCGACATAGTGAAAATTCGTTCGTCCTTGCTATTCATTATATGTACNCGTCTCTTAAAACCAGTTCCGTTTAATTATAATTCAAGATCTAAATAAATTTCCAAATAATAGTATAATATAATAAAATTTCCTTTAGAATTTGAAATATTCTTACATTCACAATTTAGACAACATTAGGTAAATATGTTTGTAATTTTAGATATTATGCAATAAAAGTAATCAAAAATACTGATAAAAATGATAAATTCATATTTCTTTTCAAATGCAATAATTTATTATGAACAAAAATTACATAAGGAATAGCACAAACAAACTCAAAAAAATTGCTTTTTAATAGACATGCTTTTGCCAAAAGGTTAAAGTTATGTTAGGTACTGTACCACTACATCTCATTAGAAACTTTATTTTTTAAATATATTTTGTTTGCTATTTCAAAAGTAAACATCTAATATTATTATTGCAATGTTAAGAAATTACAAGAATATTGCATTAGAGATTCTTCTCTTCTTAAAATTTAATAGAATAATTTTAAAGTTATGCAAAAATACAACACACAGGGCAACTCTAAAATAACAAATTTTTCCCAATATTAAAACATTACTTTATCAAAAAGTTAATATTAACAATAATTATTATTCAATTTTACAGTTTAATATTTTCTCATATTAAAAATTAGGTGGATTTATTACAGGATAGATTTCAATTTTAATCCTGTAATAATGGCCATTTTGAAAATGTTTCATTTCACTTCAATCAAACTACAACATTTAAGAACATCAGCTATTTAACAAATCTAAAAATTCTTTTTAATACTCATTAAGCACGTTCGATCCAAATTTATTTAGAAAATTTGGACAGAACACGGTTTCAAAATTTTCAGAACACTTCCTAGTACATGCAGAATATTTTCCTCGCAAATTTTTATCCCATTAACACCAGAACATCAACATTTCACCAACGTAAGGTGTGCATATCACAGAATAATGCAAATATCTTTCCAACCTCGAGCACTTCACTTATTTATTCGTCCAAATAAATCGGCAAAGTTAACCTTTCATGTATAATCATCATCCACGTAATAATCATTTAATCGTTTAAACATTTTTCTGGATATCGTTTATAGACGCACCAAATGCAGCATACCCAAACAATTTATATATATAATTTGTATCATCAAACATGTATATGTACGGATTATTATCTGATTTCCTTCTGAAAACCGAAATTAGAAACAAAATTTCCTCTTTAAACTTTAGCTTTCTGATAAAAATAAAGGGGGAAAATAGTTTTATATGAGTTTAAACACTTAAAAACTAAAAGATCCAAGTTTATCAACCCAAACTACTTTACTTTTTCAGTTTTTAAGCATTTAAAGTGCTTATAAAGCAGTTTATAAATTTAGAAATTGTGAAACGTTTCATTCTTTTGCATTAAAACAGGCTAGAGACTGGGAATTCCTTTGATATACCAATAAATTATTGCATGTAAACATTACAATTCATTTTTAAATGGAGTATTTTTGTGTTAAAACGAAACAAGAGGCGAAATAGTAGTAGAAAGTGTGTCCGATACTTACATGTATTAGGACTGGATGACGACCTTTGGCAATCAAAACAAGCGACGACTTCACCAATAAACTTTCGTTTTTTAAATGTAATTGTAACTCAAACCTAAAGTGACTAAACTAACCCTAACTTAACATCGTTCCATTCTCGGTTAATTCTCCGTCATTTAAGAAAATAAACAATCATATTTAATATCTCGATTAACTCGTAAACAATTATTTATAATCGTTATTTTAAAATATAATAATTTCCGTTCGCTGTTATAAACTAAGTTATAATTCTTCACCAACTTCACGTCGAGATAACAAAATCTCTCCCATATACGTCACACGGTTACTCGACAATGCCGTCTGGCGTCGTAAATCGGAATCAATTTTTTTTTTCTTCTTCTTCTTCTTTTTCTTCTTCCTAATTGTATTACACAATTTGTAAAACATTAAATAATTATTATTCCTCGTATTTTTTTAAAATGATTTTTCAATTGCAATTAAGCCGATTAAATTTTATAACGTTTTATAATGTTTATTAAATTTCTGTGTGTTTTATACCGAAATGTTTCTCAATTGAATTAAGTGTTGTAATTAAGACGTGTACGAGTCCTTGAAATTTTTTCAAGGAAAAGATTCTGTTTTGTTAATTAAAATTTGAATATAGGAGATAATAGTTTTATATTTATTTTAAAATATGAATACATATATAATCATTTATTTTACTACGCATTCGATATTAGTTATTTGCAGAATTTTTTTTTTGTGGTTAACTTAAAACGTTTTGCTTTTTATTTAAATTAGTAATTTGTTTAAATTTATTTAAATAAATTCAATTATATCAATTCTATCTTTTAATCGCTTGAATTATTTTCGTGTTTTCATTTTACCATTACAAAAATAATCGTGAAGTATGCATATATCGAGCGCCGAACATGTCCGTTAACTCTTTAGAAGATATAATTTTCTGTTTTAAATATGAAGCTACAATAATATTTATTAGAAAAAAAATAATAAATTTTAAATTGGAATTATAAGTTGGATTTTCTTAAGGAATGTATGCGTAAGGGAGTTTTTCCAACGTCCGTATATAGAATTAATCGTCCGAAAGATTGTTCTTCGTTTAAAAGAATAATTCGGTGCCTAAGTAAATCAATTAGGATCATATAAAAAAACATGAAATACAGAACTTTAGAGGATTTCACTAGGCTAGAAGACAATCCTTGCAGGGTTTTCTTTATGTATTTTGTAAAAAGAAAACCTTCTTTTAACCTTGCAGTAAAAGAAATAAACAGGAGGATTATAAAACTAACAGACCAGGTATATCGCAGTCTAAAAATGAAAATATTGGAAAAAAAATGAAGTGGATCTTGAAGAAACAAGTTCCAGAAGAAAAGGAAAGTAAAGCAACATCGTTTATTCTGTGGGACCAAATTGATGTACCAAAAGAGGTAGGAAAAGTATTAGAAAAAGATCTCAACTATGTTCCTGATAACACAGGCCTATGGCAAACATCAATGGCATAAATATTTAGAGTTTTAAGTCACAATATAATAATTTAAAATTATTTTGCACTGTGATAAATTTATAGAAGAATGATTAAATATAAGTAAATCGAAAATGAATTATGACTGTTTCGAAATAGATGTAACGTTAATTTAGATATTTAATGATTCAACAGACTATACAGATTCAACATTAATTTAATTTTCTCTTTTGTTTTTTATTCTGGATGTGAAAATAGTTCATTTTACAAATACATTGATATATGAAATTTTGATAATAGTTATAAGTTATAATAATCTCTATTGGATAATCTTTTAAGAAGTAAACCCTTCTTTATACTACTACTTTTTCAACAATTCTTAATAATAAATTAAAAATAGATTATAATTATTAAAATAATGTTTACAATAAAATGTGTGATGCATTAATAAAACTCTTCACAAAAACAAATAGTAAAGTGAATCACACATTTTATTGTATACTTCTAGAAGAATAAAATAAAAAAATTCTTTCAAAGTTTCTAGTTTAAACATTTTTTAATGTAAAAAAAACTCGTTTAAACATTTTAAAGGCGTGAAATTTCAAAATTAATGATTAAAACACTTTAATTCTATATTTAAATTAGAATGTTTTAACAATTTATATCGCTGTGAAATATTTTCTATATTTATAATAAATAAAAAAATTTACTAATATTTATTTATTTTCTCATTTTTTCATTGATGTCATTACTGAATTTTAATCATAGAGAGTCACTCCCCAATGTAATTATCAAGCAGTTAAATGATATTTGAGGAACTTATCACATTATATCATATTACGACATCATATTATCAGAGGGTATATTGATCACCTTTGAAAAAACTAAAGAACGATTAATTAATAATAAATATTTAAAAATTTTATATAAATTTGAAATCTTTAAAATAATTTTCATCGTGCACTTCTTTGCTACAGATTTTTCTTTAATTAATTAAATTCTTACTCAAAGTTTGAATGTATAAAATATAAAAGTTTTAAAATATTTTAAATGTAAATAATAATTCATCTCAATACAATTTTCAATATAAATTAATATTTTTAGCTTATTTACATTCAAATTTAAACAATAAATAATAATAATACTACTAATAAAGCTTGAATAAATACATTTATAGAATTAAGTCCTAAACATTAAAAAAACAAAATATTTTGTTAAAAAATTGCAAAATCAAGAGATTTTTATAGATCAAATAATGCTTAATTTGCAAAAATTATTTAATTTTACAATTAAGTAATAAATTGAATAAATGCATTTTCATTCAATTTATTGATAATAAAAATTAGTTTTAAAAAGTTAATAAAAGAAGAATAAAAAAATAAAATAAAATTAGAAATTTGATGATCAAATTATAAAAATGATAAATGTCATCAAAGATATTATTTGATAAAATTAAAATATTTATTTTAAAAAATGTTGACTTATTAAACATTTGAATAGATTTATTTAAAGAACTGATATTTGTAATTATAATGAGTAATTACAAAAATCTAGAAATATTCAATAATATTTTTATTTTTAAATATTTATTTTTTAAATAATTAATTTTCAAAATAATTAATACAATAAATGTATATTTAATTTTATATGTTAAATGAAGTGATTATAAATATATAATGAAATGTATTATAGATAAGAATAGTTTATTATATCTGAAAAAAAGAATATATATTAATTTAATTAAAGAAGATGAATGCAGAATTTATATCCAAATGCAGGAGAAAGTAAAGGAAGCATATTCTCTTACTTAACCAAAATTTAAAATTAAATTAATTAAATATGACAAAATACAGTTACGTTTTCTTCCATAAAATATATTTTTATATGTATAAATCTTTTAGGATTTATTTTAAAAAATATAAAAAATGTACAGTACATACAAACCTATTCCTGATACTTCTCTTAGGATAATACCTGGATGTGCTACTGTACAGAGATATGTAGATTGATTACATTTCCAGACAGTAACATATCCAGCAAGTCTTATAACTAAGGCTAGGATATTTAAGCACCAACAATATATAAATACTTATAAAAATCATACAAGTTATAATTTTTATTACTATCTAAATGATTTTTAGTGCCTAGTTGTCCTAGCTCTAGTGATGAAATATATAAAGTAAAATATTCTTTAAATATATACATAAGAACAAAATTATAATATTGTATTTTAATTTGGATAGACAGAAATTTAAACTATAGAAGTTCACTTTATTAGTTCATACATTCAATAGAAAAAAAGACAAATATCCTAAATTATAATACATTTAATAATAATAAAAAAATTATTAAAAATATCTTATCATTTCTTAAAGTACATAAGATAAAATTAAGTTTTATTTTTTCTTTCTTAAAGACATTTTAATGGCACTTCTTTCGGCAAATTAAGCGGGTAAACAAATACAATATGCGAAAATAAAAGTTTAAAAAACGATTACGAATGTAGGTATTATGCCAATATATAAAGGAAATTTAAAAAAAAAAAATTGTAGTTGCAGTTAAGAAGTTCAGTAACCTGCATTTCCTGCATCAAAATATAACGAAACTTCCTTCAGAACAAGATTGGAGTTAATAATAAATGACATTTATAATTGATTTTATTGAGTTTTACGAAATGCAATATTCGATATTGAATTGCGGTTGTTTAAATCTCGATCTGTTAGATTTGAAGCGCGTATAAAATTATTAATCGACATAAGTTTATGAAACAAATCATATTTTACAGTCGACCCCCCTATAACACTTTTGATTATTCCGTTTTATATGAATTCCATGTTGTACGAGTCACTTAGATTTTATAAATACGTGTGCCGGGCTGTGAACGGCTCACGTATTTGTAAAATCTAAGTGACTCGTACAACATGGAATTCACATAAAACGGAATAATCAACAGTGTTATAGGGGATCGACTGTATTTTTAAATTTTTCTCTACCTATCCCTCGATGAAAAATTAAACTTATTAACTCAGAAAATTTTATATTTAAGATTCGAGTTGTATAGAAAATATATAATAAGTTATATTAAGCAAGTTTGATTTACAAAAGTTCAGATAGATTGCACCCCATGTGCCATGGTCTATACTTTCTTAATAAACAAACTCAACGAATTTCTTTCCAAGCATTTTGCATGTTTTTAACATTTAAGTTAATAAATACTGTATCCAGTTTTACTCGCTTTCGAATAAAGAGATATCGAATTTTTAATTTTTCAAAATTCAAACTTGATAAAGTATTGTTAAGAATGGTTTTTAACACGTTAACGTTTTTTAACACGTGACTTTACTTTTCATATTATTAACGATTGTTTCGGAGTAATCGGGCCGTCTATTGTCCGTTGGCATTAATATCAAAGTTTGGTTTTGTATTCGAACAAAAACTTGTCTCTCCAATAGTATTAAATTCTATAATTTAACGGCCCAATTTACTTTCCTCTATAGGAAATTAAGACATTATCGGGATAACTTTCCTTCTTTTCTTCCATTCTGTTGATAAATCACGCGATTTTCGTTTCGTAATCGAATGACGATAAAAAAAAAGGTGTTTAACAATAACACTAGTTTTATTGTTAAACACCTTTTTTTTATCGTCACAAATAAGTATATTTTGGTCTCGTATCATAAATACATACAGACGAAGAGATTAAAATTGTATTTGTATACAATTCTGAGAATCCAGACTGCAGCTGACAAAGTAGATAATGAAAAACTTAAGAATTTCGAACTTTTTTTTTAATGATTTGGGATAATCACTATAACGAATAATGGGTTTTCGGAACCATTTAGAATAAGGAAATATATAGAAAAAAATTAAAATATCAATAGTCATTCCAATATTGTATCGTTTAAAGTGTTTCTTTAACAATTTAAGCAGTCATTATCTTGGAATTCCCAGTAGCTATTCGAATTTATTTTTATATTTATAAGCGAAAATTAAATGTATATAAATTAGCATCAGATTCAAAATTTGTTTTTAGCTATTTTATTTATTTGAATTTTAACAAAATAATTTTTAAATCGTTATTACGCTATAAATAACATATAGGCCTATATATAATAATAACATATGTATCCTATTTATGTTATAATTTACTTTAGTAAATAATAATAAGTTTAATAATATTTATTAATAAATATTTCAAATACATTTTATCGACTTAATTTAACTTATTATAAATTAAATATTTGTAAATTAAAATTTAAATACTATTGAAAACCTCCGAACAACGACCACCGACGGCAAATGCCCGTTATCGGGAAGTTCGACTGTATAATTTTTCCGTTTTTCGTAAGGAATGTTTTACTACACGGCAGTATAATTAATTGTTTCTTCTATCGTTTCACTAAGTGAATAGTTCGACGTTAATTTTAATATTAAAATGAACGTTTTAAATAGTAATAATGAATGCATTTTAGTTATTAGAGAGGTTGAGGCCGAAGTTTTCATCGCGAAAACGTGAACGTCGGACGTTCAGCGCTGCCTTCCTGTAAGCCTAGAAGTCTGATAATGGCGTTTGGAACGTCAGTGGAATCATGCTCGACGTTCCAAACGCCATTGTCAAACTTCTAGGCTTACAGGAAGGCGGCGCTGAACGTCCGACGTTCACGTTTTCGCGATGAAAACTTCGGCCTCAACCTCTCTAATAACTAAAATGCATTCATTATTACTATTTAAAACGTTCATTTTAATATTAAAATTAACGTCGAACTATTCACTTAGTGAAACGATAGAAGAAACAATTAATTATACTGCCGTGTAGTAAAACATTCCTTACGAAAAACGGAAAAATTATACAGTCGAACTTCCCGATAACGGGCATTTGCCGTCGGTGGTCGTTGTTCGGAGGTTTTCAATAGTATTTAAATTTTAATTTACAAATATTTAATTTATAATAAGTTAAATTAAGTCGATAAAATGTATTTGAAATATTTATTAATAAATATTATTAAACTTATTATTATTTACTAAAGTAAATTATAACATAAATAGGATACATATGTTATTATTATATATAGGCCTATNCCCCCCTATAACACTGTTGATTATTCCGTTTTATATGAATTCCATGTTGTACGAGTCACTTAGATTTTACAAATACGTGTGCTGGGCTGTAAACGGCTCATGTATTTGTGAAATCTAAGTGACTCGTACAACATGGAATTCATATAAAACGGAATAATCAACAGTGTTATAGGGGAGTCGACTGGTATCTTTTAATAAGTATCTTTGTATCTTTTGTATGACTTTGTATTTTTTAATAGTCTACTTCGTATATACATAAATTTATTTTAAATATATATAGGCTATATATTTTTTTTCAATAAAGAATTCTACGAGTCTACTGATTAATTAAATAATATTATAATATAGAATTACGCAATATTAAAAGAAAGATATAAGCTTTAACTAAACATTTTAATCTTTATAAATGAAAAACAAGAGAGAGATTAAGCGACATTTTTATTTTTTTTCGAGTTGTTATCATTTAAACGTTTCTAGACAGAACATAAATTATTAGTTTGCACTCGATTGCTAGTTACAGTACAGACTTGTGGGGAAAAAAAATAAAATAAAATGACGTAAGATCTAGACAACGGACAAACATTTCGCGATAATTTCGATTAAAAAATATTATCTAGAAAATTTAGAACCGTTGAAAGATATTTGATAATTATTCAGTATAGTCGAGGTTCTCATAATGAAAATCTCTTAAACAGGATTAACTTTGTACGGTACAATTCTAAGTTTTGATATTTTGAGCGTAAAAAAAAGTATTTAATTATATATACAGTCAAAACTCGATATAGCGCACTCCTAAATGGCACCAACGTATATTCGTAAACGAATCTTCCTCATAAATGTTAGACCCACCGGCGGCCGAGTGGATAAAAACCATCAAACACTGATAGGGGTGGGTTCGCACCCAACACGAGGAGTTTTTGGGATTTTTCTTCGCGTATAGGGAGGGCCAGTTTGTCTCGGCAGGCATTCCCTTTTGTCAAATCGCTCACGTAGCCTATTACGTAGCATTATCCCATCAAACAAAACATTAGAGAACTTCTCACTATAATTAAATGTATATTGTTATCCCCAAATTACGTGCTCTTTAAATTGAAATTGGTAGGTCGACTTCGTTACAATATAGCCTACAGTTCTGATTTGAGATACTTTGGTTTAGCACCACACTCGATTTAATGCCTATTTCGGAAGCTAACAAAAGGTAACACTATATACATTCTTTAGTACTTTAGTTAAATCCTTAATGTATTTTTAAACTATTATAAAATTCGAGGACAGAATAATAAATATAGGCCTACTAAATTTGTCTCTAGAAATTCTATCGGAAATTTGTAGTTAATGGCGATATTTCAATTGTTTTTTTTAATCAGTTATCTACACAAATATCTACACAAATATAAAATCACATGACGATTTCTGTCTAGAAGTTTAGTAAATAATTTTAGATTCAATCCTTTTTTAAATAAAAATAAAAAGAGGGAAAAAAATTAAAAATTAGTTTCGAATAAGACCTGTTTTCACTTCGACTATGCATCTTCCGAGTAGAAATTTCCGGGATTTAAACAGTAAATATAAATATAAATAATAAATATAAATAAGTAATTATGTAAATTAGTATCCCAAATTCTATACAAATTAATAGAGAATTATTAAATTCGGGATTAATTCGTACTTTATAGCTTACATCGCACTTCGTACGTTAGTAACACCATTAACAATATTGAAAAATAACAAAATATCAAAGGATATCGGCTTTAAACGATCGCTAAAGGAAAATTTTAATGAATTAGAAGACCCACACGAAGCTCGTTACGCAATTTTAAAATTATTTTCAAGTGCATTTTATATTTACAAACGAAGATAAAATCGACTAAAATGTAAATAGTATTTAGATAATTCGGACGACAGGAAGAGAGACGGTCGATAAACTTATTTTTCTAAAAATACAATTAAATTTAGTATCCACTTTCCCACTATAAAAATAATTAGAATTAGTCGATTTAATTAAAAAATTAATTACGGTATTTGATTTACAAATAATTGTTAATTTATAAAAGCTTTTAATTTTGGTAATTACTTTCTCGGCGGTCATATATAAAGAGGGAAAGCACGGCGATGGGTCAAAAAGTGATCCCTCAAGACTTTTACATTTTTTGGATTCGGGGACCTCGAAACGTCGAGAAATACAAGAAAAAAAAAACAAGTAATTATTTATTCTGACATTTCACAATGCCGGGCTTCAATGTATAATCATATTTTTAATTTATTTAACTTAAAATATATTCTCTCCACCTCAAATTAGTAGTGGCTTGCCCCCGTACATCATACTTTTCCTTTAACAATAGAGTCGGACCAGTTAATCGGAACCTCTTGCCCATAATCTTTCCATATCTGGTCTAATCTTTCACTTATCTTTCTTGAGATTAAGGAAAGACAGACGGACGGTAGGAATTTATAGGTCTACAATTTTTTCAAATTGCAGCCCAAAAATTTGGAAGATTTTCGGTATAATGAATGTTAGTGTGGGGTGGCACGATTTTGTTCACCCATTTTAAAAGTTAAATTACTCCTGTGCCTTTTATCGAAAATTTCTGAAATTTTGCAGGGAGGTTTGAGTATTAGGGAGATCGATACTGTTAAATTTTGGTGCTTAATTAAAGGTAAAGGACTTGGAGAAAAATAAATCATATGTCATATCTCGAGTGGGAACTGACTTAATAAAGTTTAACTCGTTATTACCATTTACAATTTACGTATATATAAAACTAGTCTCTAACCTCAAGATTAAGCTTTCTGCCATTTTAAATAATTAATAATATAAACAGTTATTAAAAAAATAATAATAATAAAATCTCGTAACAGATAGAACCACACACAATTTTAACTTTTGCCGGAAAAGTTACGCAACTCGTTGCTGGAATTTTTTAAGAGAAATGATTTTGAATTTTTTTTTTTTTTACAGACGAAACTTGAATTTTTCTATAAAAGGAAATTAATTAAAAATTTTTCTAATCCTTTTATCCGATAATTGAAGACAATAATTTAATATCGGAATATTTGATCGCTGACCTTTTCGCTGGTGGATAACGAATTTTATATTCTGATATTGCGTTATAAAATGCTTGATAATGTTAAATTAGAAATTATTTTACGAAATTTAAACTCGAAATCGATTTCTAAATTTAAAAAAAAATCAGCAAAATTTGTTTTTCTAATTTATCTTCATTTTATTTTTGATTTCGGTGAAATAATTTCTAAAAATTAAAAAAAAAAGTCTTAATCGGATGTCGACTAAGAAAATATTACAATAACTAAAAGTTTATTTTTTCTAATAATTTTCTTTTAGTAGTGGCTTTAGTAGTAAGAAATCTAAGCTTAAGGCCTCGCCCTCTTAGGGGCCTCACACACACACGTATAAATAAATATTTATGAATACTCGTTGGATCTTAGGAGATAACATCGAGTAAGTGTGTGTGGTACAAGATTTGCGTTATACAAACTTATATAAAAGTGCCTGGCAATTTCATCTTTACCTAAGGACTGGCGCAGTCTAATATAAAATTGTTACAGAACAATTTTACTTATTCGTTTAATACTATTAAGATGAACGAGTAAACATTTACTGTAATCTATATGTAACCCCTCACATGATCCTTATCGGCATTGTTTACACGAAATTATCTCAATAAAATTTTTTATTCACATAGTCTAGTCAAAAATATCAAAGATATCAATTTAAAATACATTTCTATCGTTATTTTTTAATTAGTTATTCCAGTAGACAGTATCGACATTCTATTGTATGTTAATTAAAACAAGACGATTAAAATATCAATAATAATTAATTAATTATTCCTCTACATTAATTTATATATTAATAGGCTTTTACTGTATTCTCGTCTCGATTTGATAGTGTTTATATTATTTATATTACATAAAAATATAAATATTTTTATTCTTCTTCCTCCTTATAAACTCTACCTAGCTTATAATTTGATAAAAAAATAAAAAATAAATTTACCTACCATAAAAAGACGTCGATTCTATATAGAATATATAAGGTATTATACAAGAATAATAAACATTTTTAGTAATTTCTATTCTTACGTTATTTATTACATGTTAACGATATATGAATATATATACGACGGCACGAATTACTCTATATGATAATTATATTCTATATCTGCACAGTCATTAAGCTGTCTGGGCGCCTAATGTACAGGCCAGAGTATTAAATGATCATTATAAATCGTTACGATTCCGAAAACTAGTACCTCGATATTGATTATATACCACGATAAAAATCTCTTTTCCATACTCGACAGCATCATTCTATCACTTACACAAAACAACTTATCCAACCTGTAAAAAGTTTTAGATAAATCGTCCATTATATATACAGTATGTGTGGCCTATACGTAAGTGGGGGCGCTACTTTCAGTCTGTCAGTTTGCCCGTCCGTATAATGTTTTTCTTGCACACTGGCGGTGTATTGTAATTGCACGCTTTGCATTCTGCTTTTTATATATATACTCGCTTCTTTTACGTTGGATAAAAGACAATTTATAAAATATAAATACGATATTTTAGTTATTTTATTCGTTTCTTGCTTAACCCTTTAACTCACGATATTAACTAAAAGCATTTCTAATTGGTGGACGATTGAAAATTCACGTCAACGCTTTAAAATGAGGTGAAAGTTAAAATTATACACCCGAAACGGATTGAATCGTTGTTTTTTTTGTTTTTTTAATATGCAATTAGACAGAAACTTAACCTTTGATTTTTTCTCTTATTCCGTCCTCACTCTTATAGGTTTATTGTATACTATTATTTCGAACTTTAACTTTTGGGTCGTCGTTTTAGATGAATGACATCTTCCTTCCCCAACCGGCTGTTATCTGTTGTTTGCCTTATCAATGTATTATATTAATAACCGATCTCTTTATATACGAAACCGTTCCAAGAATCGATATAAATAATAACACAAGTTACCAATACACGCCTTTATTTGTCTACGCCTTATGCAAACCGGATCGGACCAATCATAAATTCGTAACGATAAGAATCACGAGAAAATGTCTTTTTAAACTTTCGTCGGACAATCTACAAAATTCAATAGAAAGTTTCGGTGACTAAAATTGAGAACTTCTTGTGTTTTAGGTCGAACAACGTGCAAAATTATCGTTCTACTTCGCGTATCTCGATCCGGATCGATATAAAATGCCACAATATATTTATTGTAGAAAGCCCCAAATAAATAACAATGGTTAAATGGCTTATTATTCGAAGGTGTCGATTCTTTTTCTCGACTCGGCAATCGTTATATTAATATTATTTATCTTTAATATTTATAATTGTTTATTAAAACATTGCATTCTCTTATCTGATTGCTCCTTAATTGTTTGTCTGAAGATACATAGGTTAGAATTAATATGAATGTTCTTCTAGTACGTTATATTTAATATTTACGGGACAATTATAGTTTGATTTTTTAATGCAGTCGACTTCTGCTATTCAATATGAAAAGTTTTATATTAGAATGCATTAATTATCCATATAAATTTTATAAAAGTTAATTCAATTTCGTGTAAAATTATAAGATTTGTTCAAAAGAGCAATATCGAAATTAATCTACTCCGCTAATATAAAACATCGTCGCGGATATTGTTTTAATTGATTTTAATATAATTAAATATTAAAAACTATTTATTTATTAAATAAATACTTTAAAAACGGTCAATTAAGCGTGTCGAATTCGTACTCTTCACAAAGGATACGCATCGTNAAGTTAATAAAAATTAATAGAAAAAATAATAAGCAATTATTTTTATGAGTAACAATCCTTTGCCAAATTTTTAAACAATTCTTTGCAAAATCCTAGAATTTTACAGAATTAGTATAAAAATTGTGAAAGAATCTAGTGTAGAGAGATTGATCCATTAAATCTTGAAATATATTAAATGATGTATTATTGAATTAAAAAGAAACTTTAAATATAATAAAATTTAATTAATTTTTATAAATTAAGATATAGTTTTTAGTTTAAAAATTATTAGAATGTTAAATTTCACAACAATTATTTAAATTTTTTATTTAAAATAGAATTTCTTTTAAAAACTGAGCTGCTGCTGCCTTTCTTAAAAAAATCAATTTATCTTAAATAGTTGAATTATTGTTTTCAGAACCAATTGTAAGATATTTTGAATTTTATAAGCTGTGTACTGAAGAACCTGAAAGACCTTGAAGAGTAAATAATTAAATTGATCAAATGATAAGGTCAGATAAACTATCAGGCTAGAACTTGGATAATTCAGGTTTGGTAGATGTCTATATATATCAGTTGAATTCACTTCTTCAAGAAAGGCCATAGTGACTCAAATTTTAAATGGAAGTGGAGTCAGAGAATATGTCTAATATAATATTTTTTTCTTAAATAGCGTGTAACTTGTAACCTATTCTTAAATATAGACTATAAAATTGTTAAAATAAACGAGACGTTCAGAAGTTTGATAATAGAAAAGTAAATCCTCTATCTGTAGAAGAAAATCCTCTATGTACGAACGTACTGTACAGTACAACATAATATTACAATTAACCAATTACAATTCCAGCACCGAATAGACGTAATCTTAATAATTCACTTCAGAATAATACCTGTTAGTATATCTGTGTATATTCTTTTAAAAGAATAGCCAACTTTTGACATTTATTAGGCTGCAATTTTCAGCTTGCAGACATACATTTCTACCGTCCTTCCTTAATCTCTAGATCGGAGGAAGATAGATAAAAATCGAGACCAGATACGAAAATCTTAGGAACCGGAAGCTACGATTAACTATATACGAACTTCCGGAAGTCACACGATTTAAATTAAAAGACGATTATAAATTGCAGCCCAGCATTGTGACGATGTTACAATAAATAATTGTTCGTTTCTACGTACAAAACATTTAGTGACTTTTACAAATTTGTATTATATATTAATACAAAAAATAATAATATTAATAAATTTGTGTCTTCGACATTATTAACTTCAAATTTATAAAATAATCTCTTTACGTAAAACATTCTCGTGTAATGTAGATAAGAATTTTTTTCTTGTTAATTTCGTTGGCAAAGAGACAAATTTCTTTTTTTACTCCAGATAAAATCTCTTTCCCCATATATTATGTAACAAAAAAATAAAGAAGAAAACATCTTCTCATTACCTTATATAATATTTTTTTCACTCATAGATGGTTTACTTCGCTACGATCTTGGCTTTTTTCAACCGTTTTCTACTTGTTTCGGAGTCAAATAAGATTTAGGCTAAATGTACTGTACTTAATCTGGGATTTGTACAGGCGAAATAAAACAATTTTTATACTTTACACTTACTCGCTAGTATTTTCCGTGGATCGTTTGAAGGAAAATAGTGTTTTTTGTTTTTTTTTACATCCTCTGAAAAAAAATTCTTATTTTCTATGGTTTAGTTGTAAAAACCGAAGTGAGTATTTTAAAATTAGTAACATTGAAAAGATTAAAATCTGAAACTGCTACAGAATGTAAAATTAAATAAATATTGTTAATTTTAAATATAAAATTTTTGTTTATCACCTTTTCATTTCTCGTTCTAATATTTAATTTTTTCTTTTATTCTGTTCGTTTTTTTTATTTATTTTTAACCCAATTACCCCATTTGTAGCCTTTTTCTCACTACACACACCACACACAAACACACAATATAAGACTTATATATTATGTATATAGGCTATATAGTATATATTTTCTCTCATCTTAATTTGTCATTTTTAAAAATGATTAATGCGATTGTTTCTATGATTAAAACATTAAAAATGTAATAAATTTGTAAACAATAGATGTATAAATTTGTTTTTATTCTTTAAACTTTCAGAACGATCGATTTTTATTTTTCTATTTTTTTGTTTACCGCGTGTATCTTTTTTTCTTAATTTAATTTCTGTTATTCTTTATACGTTCGAATACGGCTAAATTATAATAAAAATCCTACATCAATCGGGTGTAATTTTAATAACGAATATGCAAGTTTAACTTCTAGATTAAATAATCTACAAGTTAAAATTCGTAAGCGATTCATTAGTACAATTCGAGGTTTTGGAGTTAAATATTAATATGCAAAGTCTCCAGCTTATTAAAATAAATTTTAAAATACTTTTATAGAGCTTATCTTAGTTTTTAAATCTTATAGTACGTACAATATGTGGCATATTTGCTTTATTATACGGCATACGTAAGGCGAAAGTAGCGTGAAAGATCGATGCATCGAACACCAATTGTCTACATTATGTTTCTATTAATAAATTAATCTTGCAATTACGACCCTTGTAATTAATCCTCTAAAAGGTATTTTTCCTCTACTCCACTTAAATACAACTGGAGTATAATCGCACCAGAACGACCGTAATAATCGTTGCAACTAAAAAATGATTAAATAAATAAATAACTATTTTAGTATTTAAAAAAAATTGGCTGTTCTGAATTCTCACAATACTTTTATTTTCGTTTTCGAATCTTTCTAATACCGGAAACGGAAGTTAAGTCACTTTTGTCACTCGTCCCATTCATCTTATACTTCGCTCTCATTTTACTTTTTCAAATTGAAAAAAAAAATAAATTATTTTAAAGATTTAGAATTATTTAAAATATATTCCATCCGATATTCGGACGAATCGTTAGTTGTTATTCTCATTTATTTCAATGACGCCTTCGTGTTTACAATAGAAACTCGTGTTGCATCCAGTTTAGAGAAGGTCGACTTATTACGAAAACAGAAAATCTCGTGATTATCTGTAACAATTTTTTTTATTTATTTATTTAAACAGTTTTTCTCCCCTTCCAAACAATTTTATTGCCAAGACGATAAAAGTCCAAACTCGACTAACTTATCTCCATCAGAAGCTTTTTAGAAATACATTTTCTAGCTGCGAGGAAATGGTCGGTGGAGAGATAAACTCACTTAATAAACTCGGTGTAATATTTACGACGAATTTATAAGTCAGATATACACACAAACGGTTTTAGATCGATCGATATACTGTAATCTACTTTATAGAGTGTATATATATATATAATACTTAAAATTGACACAAAAAACGGCGGAACTGAGAATAGACGAATCCTCATTAAATATTTGAACACGGATAAAGCCAGGAAATTGGGCCGGGGGCGCGAAACGAGGGGCGAAGTTCTGTATTAAAATATAAAAATCCAACTTCTGTAAAAAGATAAGCAAAATTTATTCGTGTTAAACGAAACGATTCAAACATATTTTAATTAAAGGTAAAAAAAAAAGAAAAGAAAGTAATTAGGAATAAGTGAAATACGTTATCGATATTTATTTAATTTTTTGACACTATTTCTTTTATCTTTATGTTTACTATAAATCGCAACGGAGTTCTTCCTTTTAAAGGAGGACAACACATTACAAAATAGAAACGATAAGATTTTATTTTCCACTCTCAATAATAAGAAAATAACGAAAAATAAATCCTATAAAGTCCGAATATCAGTTCGGGTCTACAGAATTTTATTTTATTTTATTATTTTTTTTCTAATGTCTCGAAGATAAAAAGAAAAACGACCTTGTACTTTTGCAAAACGAAAGTAAAATTCGAATGGGAAAATAAGATTTTAATAATGTTTAAAGTCTGTAAATTGTTAACGAGATCGACAGTGACTTTTTCTTCTGTCTCCTCCCCATCCTTTTTTTTTTATTCATTCCACTTCCGTTTACCGAATAAGAATGTAAATAACTCGATAGTTATATAAATGAATGAAATTATTTATTTTTAGACAAATTAAAATAGAATAATAATACTGTATTTGGTATTCTAGAACATTACATATATATATTTAGCTTACATATTTACTTATTTATATTTAAAATAATACGACACTAATAACAATTGGGCCAAAAATGTGTTAATAAATTCTTACATAAAATTATTATTTATTTAATAATTATTCGAAAATTAACAGATTTTATATATCAAAAGAATTATGTTTCTTTTTCCTTAAAGATCAGACTTATAACTAATATAATTATCATTATTTTTTTCGCAACGGTCTATAAATTATCTTAACGAGATACCCTAAATTATAGTTCGATATTATAGAAAATTACGAAAGGAGAATGACATTTAGAAAAGACCTTGCCGAAATATAACTAGAAAAATATCTTATTCGTAGCATTTATCGATTTTTTAAATTTAAATTTTTATTTAAAATAATAAATATGGAGGATGATTAATCACTTGCACACGTGCGTTTGCATTCGTAACGAAATAACGAGATTATAAATGGTATAGAACCGAATGATAATTAGTCAGCATTAATTAATTTATACTAAACATTAAAAAAAATGAAACTTTAAATAAGCGATTTTATTATTTAACAATTCATATCGATAACGAATGCGACGAGGAATATATTCTGACAGACGTTATTTCTACTTCACACGTGTCGCGATACGTTAAATTAATGCAGTAAAAATGTATCAAGACTCGTATTTTACAATCTTTTCTAGTTGTTCACCGTCTAACCGTAATATTAGAGAGGTTGAGGCCGACGTTTTCAACGCGAAAACGTGTACGTCGGACGTTCAGCGCCGCTTTCCTAAAGGACTAGAAGTTTGGCAATGGTGTTTGGAATGTCGAGCATGATTCCACTGACTATCCAAACACCATTGTCAAACTTCTAGGCTTATAGGAAAGCGGCGCTGAACGTCCGACGTACACGTTTTCGCGTTGAAAACATCGCAGCAACCTCTCTATTAATGGCTCGAGATTAAGAATTATATTCCCAGATACGCAGATTACATTAGAGAGGTTGCGGCCGAAGTTTTCATCTCTAAAACTTGAACGTCGAACGTCGAGTGCCGCTATCTTGAACGTCGAACGTCGCTCGACGTTCGACGTTCAAGTTTTAGAGATGAAAACTTCGGCTGCAACCTCGCTATTGTCTCGGTGGCATTCTTCTCCTCCGAGATATGCAAATTGCAGGGTCTCGTTGGCATTCTTCGTTTCGAATCACTGTTTTCTCTCGAATATTGATTTTTGGCTTATCTGTATTTGTTATGTTAAAAAGTTTAACTCCCGTAAATCGTTGAAAATCCTTCAATACGTAGATTTGCCTACGTACGACTTTATCGCGTGATCTACGAGACGACAATGCACTTTTGGTGCGCATTTCTCAATAACATATTTGTTTACCAAATATATAAAGCCATTTTTGGCATCGTTTATCGATACTTACGCGCTTCATGACCACAAACTGTTAAAGAAAGAAAACACCGAACGCATGTCTAAACAATAATATTACAGAACTTCATCTTATGAAGCATTTAGAACCAAAAAGATCAAACCCGATAAAGTTTTAGCTTTGTTAAAGGTCTAACAATTACTTAGACTTATTTTTAGGAAAATAAATTATTAAAATATTGACGTCTTTTCCATACAAAATATAGAAAGGAAAGATTATTAAAGCTAAGAAAAACGAATGCCATTTTTTCCCTTTTTTTTAAGCCGTTGATATTTTCTTTTGTTAAGGAAATAGAAAATTTCGATCAAGCTGTCAATAAAGAGAAAAGCGAAGTGGGTAGATTTTAATAGCTCAAGGACGACCGAAACCGAACAATACCCCGACACACGAAATACAATAGGTTAGACCTAGAATTAATTTATGCATATCGACAACGTTTTAATTATCGTTGTTAATAAATTTTACGTATTTGATAAAACGAATTAGACTCGAAATCGTAAAAGATAATAATTACTTACGAAAGTTTTCATTCGCCAATTTGAAATAATATTGCATTTACTGTAGTGGTAGATGGCGGATTAAGTTACCAATGGCGCAACTTTATGCTATTCGTTTCGTTTATAGGCGCTGTATAAAGCTAATTTTCGAATTATTGATTTGATAATAAAGGTTTTTATCGTAATTTACGAATTGTTATTTATATTCTAAATTACTTCTCTAATACAAAAGGTTAATTTTGGATTTTATTTACATCAGATAATATATAAAAAACCGTATATAAATCTATTTATAACACTGTCAAGTCAGTAGGCCTAATTATATTCTTTACGCTATACAATTTAACGTTGATCGACGAACGTTGCGTATATATTAAAATAAATATATATATATATATTAGTTTATAAGTCTGTCTATCGTATATATTTTAATTAATAACTTAATTTTGCATAACTATTCGTTAAGAATTTTAATTTATTTTTAAGTAAAGCAGTAGATTGACACGGAGAAGTCATTCGGTGCTTCATCAGGTGCCCCACAGGAGGCAAACGGGGCACTTGTCCCTCCCCGAGATCGCGTAAAAATATTCCACAAATTATAATCGTAAAAGTGATCGTGATAAGTAACCTTACGACCGTGGGATGATATGATGCAATACTGTCTTCTCTTATCTACTTGTGAAAAAGTACCCCCAAAAAATGAAATAATTAAATAAAAATTTACGATGTAATTACGGGAAATCCTCTTTAGTTTGAAATTTAAGGGGCGACTTCTAATTATCCAAGATTTAGGTATTTCTATACAATATGCCAAATGCCACGTAACCGATGTAATTAATTAAGGAAACGGAACACGGCTATGTATACAGAACGTTATTAACAGTAATAATATAAATAAACTGCAGGTAAACGGCACGTGTTAAATGAAAACCTTACAGGTTGTCAGATAGGTTTTATAAAAAAGTAAAGCAGAATTCCTTGCAAATATATTAATTATTCTTCAAGTGGTCCAAATGTAGTAATCTACAGCCCTACAAATATCTCAATCTGCTATTTGTAGTCCAATCTTGCAATCCCGAAACCCAGCCGTATTTTATGAGATAAGAGGAAAAAAGGGTAGTCCAAGGGTAAGGTAACACCCAAAAGTGTGTTACTGTAAAAGCAAAGCCATACTGACCAGATTACAGTTGTTCTTGATCTATTGTTTTCTTACAGCATGGAGGTACTTCGATCTAAACAAACGAGTTAACGTATGCATAACCCAATCGAACAGAAATTTGCCTTCTAATTACGAAGTAGCCGTATTTCGAACTAACCGAATTCCTTAACGTGTAAATCTCTATATCCCAGGCCGGGACAAATAGCACAGTTACAAACTAACGTGATTTCGAACTATTCGAGTTTGAATTAACAAGGATTTCATGTATTTATCTCCAAGCTTTGCATCCCCCTGGAAACTTTTCTACGTATGCCCATGTGCCTATTAATCTTGAAATTACAGTCCGGCTCACGTATTTGTAAAATCTAAGTGACTCGTACAACATGGAATTCATATAAAACGGAATAATCAACAGTGTTATAGGGGGGTCGACTGTATTTTAAAGATATACAAAAACATCTCTAGAGGCTGTCCCCAGGGGTCCGTATGTGGGCCCCTGCTTTGGAATATTACGTTTGACGCCTTTCTTAAAAAGAATCTTGGGCAGGACAGCTGCACTTCATACGCAGACGACGTACTCATGCTCATAGGTGGACGTTCGAGAGCAGAACTCGAGCGCAAGGGTAACTTGATGCTACAGCTAATACATGACTGGGGGGTCAAACATAAATTAAATTTCAACCCTCTCAAGACAAAGGCTATCGTCTTCAATAATCCTGGCAAGCCTAACTTATATCTCAGACCTTCTCTGATTAAAATGAATAACAACACCATTAAAGTCAGAAAAACACTGAAGTATTTGGGGGTAATCATGGACTTTCGTCTCTCCTGGGACAAGCACATAGAGCACATCGCCGATCGCACGGCTCTCATCATGCAGGCGTTCGCCCAAGTAGCTAGAAGAGACTGGGGTCTGAACTCTGGAGCCCTTTCCATCATATATGATTGCATCTACGTCCCTATTGTCGCTTATGCTTGCGGCACCTGGGGCTGGGCCATCGCCAAAGTGCACGCGAAAAGGAAATTAGTGTCCTCTCAAAGACGGCCACTACTTCTCATTACAAAGGCCTTCCGCACGGCCAGTAATCACAGCCTGCAGGTGATTGCCCGTAAACTCCCCATCGACTTAGATATTCAAAGAAAGCAAAAAATGAAACAAATCAAATGGGGCAAGACTATCCAAGCTGGCTCTACGACATTTACACATAATGATATTGAATGGCCCCTTCCCTATTGTGACTCAACATTTCCAGGCAACCCTACTGTTAACATCTCTGAGAACATCACCACTGCAGATATGGACATTTACACGGATGGTTCTAAGCTTGACGGTGAAGTGGGCTGCAGCTTTGTTGCCTATACAGGGTGCATCGAGACTTACAATCAGAAATATCGTCTTGACAAAAACTGCAGTGTCTTTCAAGCAGAGCTACTGGCTATCCAGATGGCCATTGACTGGATTAATGATAACTTCTACAATATAGTAGTACACATCTATACTGACTCGATGTCTGCCTGCAACATCATCCACAGCATGAAACCGCACCCTGTTGCAGAGAATATTAGAAATAAAATCAATGCCTCTAGCTGCACCTTTGGTGTGTATTGGACTAGATCCCACCAAGGAACTCCCGGTAACGAGAGAGCAGACTCTCTCGCTAAAGCCGCTGCACTTGACCCCACCATCAGCATCTCTTACCGCAAGCTTAGTCGTAACACCCTTCGGACCATTCTCTGGGAAGAAGCAGTCAACATCTGGCAAACCACCTGGAATCAGAACAACCACTGCATCACTCACAACTTTATTCCGAACCTACGTGACTTCCTAAGTTTGGACTGGTATACGCCGGATTACCATATCTCTCAACTACTTACTAACCATGGAAAATTCGCGAGCTACCTATACCGGTTTGCTCACAGAACTTCCAATCATTGCCCTACATGTCTCGTTGAAGATGGCACCAAGCACTACCTTTACGATTGTGTTATGATGGACAGTGAGAGAACTGAACTCCGTCTGTTACTTTATGAGATTGGCATTGAATGGCCATGCCAGCCTAAAGACATTTGGACTAACCGTGAAATCTTCTCCTCTTTCAAAAGACTCACTAGGAAAATAACCCATGTCACGCACCAAATTATCAACTGCTAACATGTATTACTAATCTACTTGTAATAATT